>NW_028270179.1:13305325-13470325 GCF_037043375.1 Chiloscyllium plagiosum | reverse complement strand
GGCATCTTTTCTTCCCGTGGTAAACTCTTACCAGTATGTTCTAATTTTCGTTCTGTAGTGGAGGAGCTCCACTTCTCCCAATTTCTATCCCTCGCACGATGTGATTCACGCTGGAATCTCAATTTTGCCTCACGCAAATATTAAATTCACATGTCATTGCTACTGCGCTGCTCACTTCTTCAACTTTCTGTCCTTCCACGTGAATTCTTATCACCTCTCGAAGTGAGCTTTTAAACATTTCCCGTAGAATAATCTCTCTTAGATCCACATCGGGCCGATGTATTTTTAAGGTCTACACCCATCTATGAAAATGATGAAGTTTAATTCTTGCGAATTCAATGCAAGTCTGACCTGGTTCCGTCTTAATGTTTCTGAACCACTGTATATTCGCTCCTGGAAGCAATTCACAATCACTCAAAAGAGCCTATTTGACATCTGTGCAATCTCTTTAACACTCATCTGACAGCGCAGCAAATAACTCACTAGCTCTGCCACCCAACATAATCTGAACCAGCGTAATCCACATGTCCTCTTCAAGATCTATGTCCATTGAAGTAGGGCCTCTGGGTTCGAAATCAGTCAAAAGAATCAACGAATACGGTCAGTTCCAAAAGCAAGTCATTAGTTTATTGAAAACAGGTACCTTGACGGAATTCTATCCAGCAACAAAGAGGTTAAAGCTTCTGTGTTTCGTGGTGAAATTGTACAATTACATTTGAAAATTACACATGATTTATATGTTTTTTTAAAGAGATAGTACAGCCTTAATTACAAGAAAGACCAATCATATATAATAAGGTGGCATGATTTACAGCAGGTTAATCCAATGTTATTTCCTGGGAAAGGGTTCTTAATTCCAAGAAATGTCCAGTCAACGATAATATGGTGGCATGATTGACAACAGGCCAAGCCAATGGCATTCCTTGGAAAATAAATCTTATTAACTTAAATTGTCATGCCATGTATCAGTTGAAGGTTAGTCCGAATAGCCACTTAAGGTGTTTGTCTTAATTTTATGAAAACTCTATCGTCCTCTTATCTTTGAATTTCAGCTTAATTCCGCAAATCAGCAGTACAGGTTTACAGGAATCAATCACTATTCTCAGCCATTTTATAGTATTCTTTTAAACTGAAAAACCAGTTTGTGGTTAGTAAACATCTACATATACCTTTTGCTTCAAATGATAATCAAAATTCAACTTTTAGGTCCTCACTCTGACAACTTCATTTGCCTAGTCACATTGTCAAATGACATAAAGAAGGCTTTGACATATTTCTCATCAAACTGTGACAATATTTTTGATATTCGTATTCATCCCTCCATTCTCTGATCATCTCTCTCCCTTTAAGTTGTCTTTCCTGACTAATTCACAACTTCTGAAGCTCTAATTCTCTCTCCTTTTTTTATCTCTCTCATTCTTCTCTCTCTCTTTGCTCAGCTGGGAACCTTCTATCTATCTCTCTCTCTTTCTCTTCTTTCTTTCTTCTCTCTCTTCCTTTATCTTTGAAATCCATTTGACTCAGTTGCAACTTGAACTTTTCTCATGCTAATGCATTTGCCTGTTTCTCTGATACATCTATGTGCTTGACTAACTTCATTGCGTATTCTGTTTTCCTTTTGTGCCTGGTTAGCCTCAATTCTAACCTGTTTTCTAATTCTTAAAGTATGGCCTTCATTATTCTTTCTAAAAGATGTTACCAAATTTAGGAACCGTCTTCAAACCTCAGAATCCCTTCAGCAATCTTAGGATACATTTCGCTAACTTTTAATTTAACCAATCACAAGGATCCGAAATTAAACGAACATTTCACCTCCATTTTATTTAAATTTCGAGGACACTAATCGGCAGGTGTTTAAATCTGCTGAGGTCTTTTCTTTCCCAAATCTGTTCAAATCTCAGATTGGATTTATCAATACCTGCCCTAGCCACGGACCCAAGCCCCCAAAGTGTTGCAACATGGTGATGAAACATTCTGTTAATTAAACGAAACACCTCCCCTCGTAATCTGGTAATGTTTGAGTGACACTGAACTCCCAAATTCCACCATTTAAAGAAAATGTTATCAATTTATTCTTTAACTCTAAAAGTGAACAGGAAAACAACTGTGTGATACTGAAGTCCCAATGTGCACTGAGCAAACCACTGGGAGCACTGTGCAATACTCACATGCCGATCTATATTGAGCAGACCACACTGGGAGAATTGTGTTATCCTCAGGTGCCAATATACATTGGACCAACAACAATGGGAGCACTGGGTAATCCTCAGGTACAAATCCACATTGGACCGACTACACTGGGAGCACTGGGTAATCAATAGGTACAAATCTATATTGTGAAAACCACATTGGGAGCATTGTGTAATTCTGAGGTCACAACCAACATTGAGCAGGTCACACTGGGAGCAGTGTGTAATCCTGAAGTCCTGCTCTACCTTGGTCCGGTCACACCGGGAGCACTGGCGAGACCTCAGTCCATAATCAACATCTGGCATACCAAACTGGGATGACTGTGCACTCCTCACCTCGTACAATCTATTGAGTGGTTGTATCCCTCAGGAAGATGTTTTCCAATGGCGGATGTGAAACCAAATAATTTGCATTGTTGATTTTATGACCATTGCTGCACCAAGTAAGGAGTGCCATAGCACAGGGCGTGCCAAACATCACCCAACCCTCAAATGACGTGTACCCTCTAACCCTCTGAGTTACTCTGATTTTGATGTTTGTCACTCAGACACTGACAGACTGGAAGGATCCGCAGCCCCTTGACCCATTGATTTCAGGTTAAGGTGAATAAAGCTTACTGTGTTAAATAGTACCTATCGACAATCCCTACTTTCTGAATCAGATTGAGGTCTTTCTGCATGAATAGGAGAGGGGCAGCAGCAAAATTCTAAGGGCCTCTTTGAAATGCGGTAGCTCCAATAATCCTCAATGCAAAATCATATTTTACACCCGATGCATTGGCCTCGTCCATCACCATCCCTGTTTTAGTGTAAACTTCCCACTGAATACCGTCTCCCTCACACCCTCAACTGAGGAAAATCCACGTTTTTTTGAGTCTACTGATTACAGGACTCAGTGACTGCACTGTCCCTTTACGAGGTCAGAGATGTCGCCAGCCCTCTGCGTGTGTGTGATGGGTGTGTGTGTGTGTGTGTGTGTGTGTGTGTGATGGGTGTGTGTGTGTGTGTGTGTGTGTGTGTGTGTGTGTGTGTGTGTGTGTGTGTGTGTGTGTGTGTGTGTGTGTGTGTGTGTGTGTGTGTGTGTGTGTGTGTGTGTGTGCTTGTGTTCGAGAGAGAAACATGATGAATGACAGAATATGAAAAGTTTCTGTCTACCAGTGAACACAAGTCAGACCGAAGAGCTCAACAGAGAGTGAAAAAACCCTGTTTTTACTCCTTTGAACCCTGTTGTCCATGCAACTCATTACTGCCGGTGGAGGAATGAGTGCAAGAAACGATACTGAGTCTTAGCATATCTCTTTATCTACAGGGACTTTCAGCGATGAAGAAGTGGAGAACTTACAACACCCCCATATCCTGTGGTGACATTCAGGTAAATTGAGGTTAAATGTGTGTCTCATCGTGACACACAATCTTTGCTCAGAAACACTTAAACGCAAGCCTCATGCAATTCACCAATTACTTTGTAAAAAATTACAAAGTGTTTGTTTAATCATCCAGCCGCACTTCAGATCCACCCAAGAGTTTTATGTGCCTGTCGACTATCTGCTGATACTGCTCTTTGAGCAAGTTCACATTTTTCTTGCTTTTTTTTTCAAGAGGCTTGTAAAAGGAAGAGGGTCCAATTTGCCTGTTGATGGTCCTTGCTAATGGCTCTCAGTTACTTCCCGAAGCAACCGTCATGGAGGATGTTTTTAGGTGTTTTCAAACACTTGTCCAATGAAAGATGAGTAGCAAGTTCTTCAAGTGCATGGCTGTTTCTGCTTTAACTTAGGTTTTAGCTGCAGTGAGAATAATTTCAATGCTGATTCTCTCTCCAACAGCTCTCCTTTAAGGACTTGTGTTTGAATTTAACTTCTTGCCATTTGGGTATATTATGGGAATGTTCTGCAATTTGGAACTTTATCATTAACTGTGATAGATTAGGATGTGATGTCCGGTAGGTTAAAATTTCCAATATTCTGTTCTTTTCACTTTGATGCTTCATTCGGTATTTTGTCAGAAAAATCTGTTTTGTTTAAAAATGTGTGGTTTCACCAGCTGCATCACTCCCTCTTTAATGACCGCAATTTCCCTCCGACGTGGTTGATGACACCCTCCAGCGCATCTCATCCACTTCCTGCAGCTCCGCCCTCAAACACCAACCATCCAATTGCACCAAGGAAACAGCACTCTGTCCTCCCCGTCCTAGCCACCAACCTTTGTATCCATCGCATCATCGTCCACCATTTCTGCCACATACACACGGACCCCAACTCCAGATATGCATTTCCCGCCCCACTCCTACCCACTTTCCATAAAGTCTGTTCCCTGCTCGATTCCCTTGCCAATTCTACGCGCCAACCCACCGACCCCTCATGCCACCTTCCCCAGCTACAGGAGGAAATGCAATACCTGCGCCCACACCTCCCCCTCACCTCGTCCAAGGGCCCAAAGAAGCCTTTGGCATCGATCAAAATTTCACCTGCACGGCAATTATGTATCCATTGCTCCCGATGCAGTCTCCTCTACATTGGGGAGACAGGGCGCCTACTTGCCGAAAGTTTCAGAGAACATATCCAGGACATTCGCATCAACAAACCCCAATGCCCGATAAAGGAAAGCAACTAGATGCTGTTGTTTGAGTGGGTTGGACAAGGTCAGAAAAAGGTGTTAGTGCAACAGGTCTATTTGAAATCACAAGCTTTCTGAGCGCTGCCCCTTCGTTAGGTGAAGTAACGTCAGCTCGTGAATGCGTGAACTCATCGAGTGAAGTACAATTGGCGTTCTTCAAATAACAAAACAGCACACTCAACAAAGCGATGCTGCAGATTTGACTGCATAGCTGAGTGAAGGAATGAGAAAGGTTCAAGACTGACATTTCAATGTTTTTGGTGTTTTTTTTCAAGTGGCAAAATGATCCAAGTTGCATATATCACGGCCAGTACGTCATGTTGCTCCATTATACCGTGGCTGAAGATGTGAAAGCATGTCGTTGACGAATCATCCGCTCTACCGCCACAAATAAATACCTGATAGGCCTCAACATAGATCAACAGAGACAGATCTGCAGGAGTTGATATTAATCATTCACAGACGCGGCTGTCACGGGCTGGAACCAATATTCATTGCCTGTCTTTTCCTATCCCTTCAGGAGGTCTGTGCTGAGCTGCCTTCTTGGACAGTTGTAGTCCGTATGGTATCGGGACAGTGCCATTAGTGACGCAGTTCCAAGACATTTCCTCCCGGCAGTGAAGGATCACTGATAGATTTCCAAGTTGGAATTGTGAGTTACTTGGATGGGAACTTATAGGTAGAGACATTCACATGTATTCGCCATTGTTATCCTCTGAGATCGAAGTGGTCGTGTTTATCGAAGGTACTATGTGAGGATCATTGGTGAATTTCTTGCTGCGACTGAGCTTCGGTTGTGTTGGGAATGGATGCTTGTGAATGCGTTTCCCAAACATTTGATTGTTTTGTCCTGAATTCTGTCAAGCTTCTTGTGTGCTATTGGAGCTGCATTCATCCAGGCAAGTGGGGAATATTCTATCATACGTCTGACTTTGGTGGGCAGTGAATTACTGGCTGTAGAACTTTCAATTTCTGGCCTGCTCTTGTGGCCCCTCTCTTCATATTGCGAGTCTAGTTTTTACATGCAGCTGCTGAGCGCAGAGTTGAGGGTAAAATCAGATCATCCATGACGGAGCAGGCTTATGATCGTACTCATACGTTCAAATGGATAGCTTCCTCTGGGTATCGGAGGAGATGTTTGAGAGAGATCATTGAGGAAGTATAGATGATCGTCCCCCTCAACATAAGGGATGTTAACATTTGCTATGTGGTGGTGTGGTGTATGGAGAGGTAAGGTTGTGAGTGAAAGGATCCGATGGCAAGGGATACCATTTTGTGATAATAACGTGGCTATAAAATCCGTGTTTTATCGTGGTTTCTATTTAGAAATAGATTGAACCGGAGACGAAG
Source organism: Chiloscyllium plagiosum (assembly GCF_037043375.1). Classification (NCBI taxonomy): domain Eukaryota; kingdom Metazoa; phylum Chordata; class Chondrichthyes; order Orectolobiformes; family Hemiscylliidae; genus Chiloscyllium; species Chiloscyllium plagiosum. The sequence continues at coordinate 13,464,173 of NW_028270179.1, read as the reverse complement.
AGCTCTCCGTGGTATTGTAAATCGTTTGTCAGAACTTTGTTTTTAATAAATAGCTCGAAAAATAAAAGCAGCCTGCATGGGTGTCGCCGGGTCTCACAGATTAGGATTTCTAGATTTCCTTTAGCTCTTGTATTCAGCAGAAGCTGCAAGAGGTTTGAAGAAGTGGAAGAGATCTTTCCCCCTTTCCCATTTACACGCAGAAGCTGGTGTATCTCTTCCTGATCGAGACATTGCATGTGAGAAACTCTGACTTCCAAATGTGCGTTTTTGCCAAGGGGTGTGTTTATGGGATATTACTATATCGGAACAGTTCATCAGTAATATTTACTGTATCCAATACTCTGTTAAATTTTCCATTGAATTAAAGTTATTCTCAACTCTTCATTCAGTCGTTGTCTTTTTACTCGAGTGTTTGGATAAAATGTGTTTTGCTTAATGTTGAGTTATTTGACTAATAGAGTCGCATCTGGAACATGGCACCTTCCATTTGCCGTAATATAAGGAAACCATCCTGTTTAGACTGCCATCTTAAACTACTTAGAGATGGTTTGGTATGGTTTTGACCATAACAATCCCTTTGGGAGAAGACAAGGTGTTACCCTCCATCAGCACGATGCTCGGTCAGAGAAAAATGCACTACTTAAAATCCATTGCCCACCATCATTCATCCAATTACTGGACAGACCCGGAAGCAATGAAGCATTCTTTTCTGTAATGGAACCTGCTCTCACCACATCAGATCTAACCTCCTCAGCAACAAAAGTGAAATTTGTTTTCAAATTTGTGATAACTTCTATTTGAAAGTTCTGAAGACGAAATTCCTCTTCTTCCATAAAATAAAAATCGCCAGTATCTGTGGAAGTCAGGAAGATGCTCACAAACTGTGGAAGTTGCAGAAACCTTGCATTGAGAATCATGCAAACCGCAAGTTGAAGGCAGCATGATTCTCACAAGTACAATGTCTTCAATGTGGACTCATTTAAAAATCACCCAACACCTGAGCTGCCAGAGGAATTGGTGGAGGCGAGTACAATTCCATCATTTAAAAGGCATCTGGATGGGTACATGAATAGGAAGGGTTTGGAGGAATATGGGCCAGGTGCTCCCAGGCGGGACAAGATTGGGCTGGGATATCTGGTCAGCATGTACGGATTCGACAAAAAAGTCTATTTCCGTGCTGTACATCTCTTTGAATCCATGACTGTCTGATCTGGTTATTGTTCAATAGGCTACATGGAAATAAAGACATCTGGTGTGCTTGCATTCATTGAAAGGGGCAAAGAATACTCGGAGAGTCAAGGTATGCTGCAACTTCTTAAAACTTTAGTTAGGCCACACTTGAAATATTGCGTACAGTTGTTTTCACAATACTATTGGAATACTTTGGCGATGGTATAGAAACGTTTTACGGGGGTTTTTACCAAGCATAGGTAATTTTAACTATGAAGGACGTTTTTTATGTACTGGGTTGTTTCAATGGAATGCAGGAGGTTGAGAGACGACGTGATAGAGGTTTACGAAACTGTGAATAGCATAGATCGTGTGAAAGTTATGATGCTTGTTCTCAGGGTAGAGGCGTAGGGGACACAGATTCAGGTCGTAGGAGGAGGAATGGGGAGCTGGAGGGTTAGGTAAGGTAGTGGTGGTAGTTTTAAAAGAGAGGTACGAGGCACGTTTGACACAAAAGGTGTTGAGTGACTGGAACATGCTGCCAGAGGAGGTGGTGGAAGCAGATTCAATAACAACATTCAAGAAACAAATGGATGAATACATGATAAGGAAGGGAAAGGGGGAATACGGATCATGTAAGTGATGGCAACTTTAGTATGGAAATGAGAAATGTGTCAGCACAGGCTTTGTGGCGGGGGGGGGGGGGGGTTCGGTGGGGCCTGTTGCTGTGCTGCATTGTTCTTTGCTGATGGAGAATGGTGGCCCAGGAGACACAAGTATAAAAGAGGGCGAGACAAAACGGAGAGAGCGCGATGGAGCGATGGAGAGAAAGGAAGCTAGTGAGCAATGACTGAGAGGGAGGCAGGGAGGAAGAAATATACAGATGACCAGAGGAATAGATGTATAGAGAGAGTGAGGACATTTGGAGATAAGAAGAACTATCGGGAGAGAGTGCACGACCGAGAGAGTGTGAAGGAGGAAGAAAGAATGAAAGAGCGTGAGGAATTGGGATGGATGTCGCAACAGGAGAGAGAGAGCGAGAGACAGAAAGAGAGAGGTTTCGAACGTCGGTGGGAAATGGGTGGGAGGCCATTCCGGGAGAGAGTTGTGTCTTCAGAGGGGAAAGCAAGAGCAAAGCTGTTGGAATGCTGCCTCTCTTTCTGGCCCGAGAGTGGGCAGACACATTGGAAAGTGCCAAATAACCTGTGTGAGATGATTGGACAAACAAGTGGTAGCCGTAGAGTTTTAACACAGCAACAGGTTGACTCATTGCTGCAAAGTTAGGTTAAAGTTACAGATTTCTGGATTGAGTAATTAAATTAGTGAATTTTGATTGATTACTTTGGAGAGATTCAGCACAACCTCGGGCTGCTGTCACAGCATACATCGCGGGCTCTGTTCAGCAGCTGAGGAGCTGCATCAAGAAGCCCATTTCTGGCACAAAGTAATGTAGACACATTAACTGACATTCTGAACCATACACCCGGTACCATACAGAATTCACCTTCATGTTGGCCATGTCAGATTAAAATTGTCCGCAATCACAAACTGTAAGATGTTTTTTATTCTTGGAATGACATTTCAGTTTTGCTGTGCGTCCTGAATCTCCTTTTTGCTTTTCTGGTCATTAAACTATTTCTCATGTTAAAAAGAAGATGTGAAGCATAATGAGGAGAGATGCAGCGTTTCGATTAGAATGTGGAGGAGAATCGCAAGTGTGACCCTGATCAGACACTAATTAACACCGATTATTCCATTGCGGAACCACAAGGTTTGTGAAATCTATTGAATGGACTTTCGAAATCTAGGACTTTGACATATTCAGTCTTACACTCTCCCACTTAAAACTTTCTCAGAACCATTCCCGGCATTTACCCAGTCAGCATTGAAAGACTTTTCAGCAAAACTGCTTGACCACAGCGTGAGCAAATTCGTTTCTGGAACATACTGCACATGCTCCTCAATTTGGTGTTGGACTGGGGTGTACAAAGTTAAAAATCACATAACACCACATTATAGTCGAACAGATTTATCTTGAAGGACTATCTTTCGGAGTGCTGCCCGTTCATCAGGTAATTGAGGAGAGTAAGATTGTAAGACACAGAATTTATAGCAAAAGTTACAGTGTGATGTAACTGAAATTATATATTGAAAAAGACATGGATTATTTGTTAAGTCTCTCACCTTTTAGAATGACCATGTTGGTTTCATTTCTTTCAGATGTAAATCGCAAAACCTGTTTAAAACGTTACATTGTCAAGTGCACTTTAACAGTTGGTGTCATGTCAGACCGGATAAGGTATTGAATGTTTAAACTCCCTGTGAGGTTGTCTTTGCCACAATGATCAGACTGATTCTAAGCTAAAAAAAAACTGACTTGCAGTTTCTTACATGCATTCATGCAGTTTTTGAATAAAGTAATATGTAATTCTGCAAGCACAAATTCAGCACCACAAACTGATATGTGTATATGTGCATGTGGGTCTGTATGGGGTGGGGTAGGATAGAATGGTGTGGTTATGACTGTCTGTGAGAGTGTGCGTTCATGTGTGTGAGTGTGAGTGAAAAGGGTTTAAGTCTGTGAGACGGTGTGTGTGGAAGTGTATGTGTATGAGAGAGTATGTGTGTCTGTGTGTGTGTCTGTGTTTGGATGTAGGTTTGCTCGCTGAGCTGAAAGGTTCATTTCCACACGTTTCTTTACCTTACTGGGTAATATCTTCAGTGGACCTCAGGCGAAGCAATAATGAAAATTCCTGCTTTCTATTTATATGTTTGGGTTTCTTTGGGTTCGTGATGTCATTTCCTGTGGTGATGTTATTTCCCGTATCTGAGCAACTTCCTGTTCCTTTTTTCAGGGGGAGGTAGATGGGGCCTAACTCTATGTGTTTGTTGATAGAGTTCAGGTTGGAATGCCATGCTTCTCGGAATTCTTGTGCGTGTCTTTGTTTGGTTTCTCTTGGATGGATGTATTGTCCCAGTCTCACGAACATCCTCACATACGTATGATGAAGGTCACCACGTCGACTGGGATACACCGACACACCCATATACACACAGAGACACACAGGCGCACACGGCACATAGGCACACGCACACACACAGACATACACGCATAAACACACATGCACATACAGGCACATGCACACACACACAGACACACCCATGCACACATACACACAGATACATGCGCACCCAAAGTCACACACAGATACACGCACATGGACACAGACACACGCACACAGGGACACATGCAAAGCACAAACCCTCACACATACGCACCCCACACACAGATACCCGCATACACACACACACACATACACAGACAGGCACACGCACACACATAGACGCACAGACACAGACATACACAGACACACGCGCACACACAGGCTCACAGACACACACAGACACACAGACCAACGCAAACACACACAGAGACATGCACACACACAGACACACATACAGACACACATTCACTCACACGCTGACACATACCCAGAGAGAGACACACAGACACACACACTCTCACACACAGAGACATGCACACAGTCCCACACACACATGTGCGCACACACAGATACAGACACACAGGCACATGCACAAACACACACAAGCACACACAGACACACGTATGCACACATACACACTGACACACACAGGCAGACAGACTGACACAGAAACACGCACGCTTACTCACACACACACAGACACGCACACAGCCAAAAAAAATCACACATAGAGGCACATGTGCACGCACTCACACACACGGACCCTCTCTCATACACTCACACACAGCCACACACAGAGACACAGACAGACACAGTCACGCACACACACACGCACAGACCCTCTCTCATATACTCACACAACTACTCTCACACACAATGTTTGACAGGCTGAAACGCTTTTTGCATTCAAACTCACATGCATACACAAACCCTCTAACAGACACTCATAACCACACCACTCCACCCCACCCCACACACACCCACATGCACGCATACACATATGTTTGTGGGGTGAATTTGTACTTGTCGAATTACATTTTAGTTTGCCAAAAACGGCACGAATCCATTTACGTTTCTATAAATCCGTTTTTTTTTATAGATTACAATCAATCTGACCATTATGCCACAGGCAGCATCACAGTGAGTTAACACCTTCAATATATTGTCTGTGATGACATGACTCCAATTGTTAAAGTGCGCCTGAGAACGTCATTTCCAAAAAAATTTTGCGATTTACATATGAAAGAACGGTTACAAATCAGACAGAACCAGGTTATAATCCAACAGGTTTAATTGGAAGCACTGGCGTTCGTAGCGCTGCTCCTTCATCAGGTGGTTGTGAACGAGCAGCGTTCTGAAAGCTAGTGCTTTCAATTAAATCTGTTGGACTATAACCTGATTTGCAACTTTGTGCACCCCAGTCCAACACCAACATTTCCAAATCATGGATGCCAGCATGGTCATTCTAAAATATGAGAGACTTAACAAACAATCCAGGTATTCTTCAATGTATAATTTCAGTTACATCACACCTTAACTTCTGCTGTAAACTCTGTCTTAGAATCTTATTCTCCACAATCACCTGATGAAGGAGCAGAACTCTGAAAGCTAGTGCTTCCAATTAATCCTGTTGGACTGTAAACTGGTGTTTGTGTGAATCTTATCTTTAACTGTCAGCTAACACAACGAATGACAAAACAGAAACTTAAAGGAAACAAATCCTGGTAACTACATGAGCCCTGAGAGTGCGAAAAAGAGATAAATGCAATTCAGACTACACAGGTCTAAACTCTCGCTGCGCACCACATGGGGAAAGAGGGGTATTTACACAGTTAACGTCTGTTTGCAATTGCCAGAGTATTGTTCGCGCCCTTTATTCCGAATAAACTCCCTAAATGATCTTATTGCAGATGAGACATTTCTTAGTAACGTGCTGCCTGGAGGAATTTTCTTGCCTCGGTCTATCCTCACTGACTGTCTTTGTGAACGCAACTGATGTGCTTCTGATCTGCGTGGCTCAGACCCGCTTTCATGACCTGAACAGGAAAGACATGGAACTCATTTTGCATGAGTGTAAGATCAACACAAGGATGGATGATCTCACTGCAACACAGTCGGATCATTCTCTGCGCTACAGAATGCGACAGAAATTCCACAGATTTTACAGCATGTGTGGAGAGATATTAACGTTTTATGTACAGTCACCTTTCTTCAACATACTTCTGATGAGGGAATTGGAACTCAATGAGACGAAAGCGGAAAGTCGGGTGCTGCGGTTTGAGTGGGGGGTGTGGGGTGTGGGAGGAGGGCGGAGAAGTGGCAGATAGTGTTCAATCCAGGCAAATGTGAGGTGATGCATTTTGGGAAGTCTAATTCTGGAGCGAATTTTACAATGAACGGAAGAGCCTTGGGAAAGTTTGATGAGCAGATAGATCTGGGAGTTCAGATTGAAGGTTGCTGTAAAGGTGGATAGAGTGGTCAAGAAAGCATATGATATGCTTGTCTTCATCAGACGCCGAAATGAGTATAAGAGCTGGCAGGTCATGTTAAAATTGTACTCGACGTTGGTTTGGCCGCGTTTAGAATACTGTGTACAGTTCTGGTCGCCACATTACCAAAATGATGTCGATGCTTTGGAGAGGGTGCAGAGAAGGTTTACGAGGATGTTGCCTGGCATGGAGGGTGCTAGCTATGCAGAGAGGTTGAGTTGGTTTAATTTGTTTTCATGAGAAAAAAGGATATTGAGGGGAACCTGACTGAGGTCTATAAAATCATGAAGGGTATAGATAGGGTGGATAGAGATAAGCTTTTTCCCAGGATGAAGGATTCAATAACGAGAGGTCACGCTTTCAAGGTGAGATTTGAAAAGTTTAAGGGGGATACACGCGGCAAGTACTTCACACAGAGGGTGGTGGGTGCCTGGAACACGTTGCCAGCAGAGGTGGTAGAGGCATGCACGGTAGATTCATTTAAGATGCGTTTGGACAGATGCAGGAGTAGGTGGGGAGGAGAGGGATACATATGCTTAGGAATTGGGCGACAGATTTAGACAGGAGACTTGGATCGGCTCAGGCTTGGAGCGATGAAGGCCCTGTTCCTGAGGTGTAATTTTTCTTTGTTCTTTGTTCTTTGAATTAAGGACCACTGTTGAAACAAATACCGTTGGTCTGTGATAGCCTTTGTGCAAACGGACTTCATACTTTGTCTGGTCTACATATGACTCGAGACCCAGAGCAGGGTGATTCACTCTTAACTACTCTCCGACAATTTGGCTAACAAGTTCTCGAGCAGACAGAGAATCTAATTTCCTTTAATGATTTCTTCTGAAAATTGTGTGTAATGGGATTGGCTGAATTGTTTCAAGGAAGACATTTGCAGACTTCAAATGCCTACTTTTAATCAACGTTTATATATATCAGTCCGAACCTATATTCGTTGTCCTTCGTTTCACATCACGTGAGAGATTTTTAGTGGTGCAGTATTTCGAAGTCTAAATGGCATTGTATCCTAAAGTTGGGCTAAATGTGCTGTTTCTCTGTATTTCTTTAAGAACTTTGTTTAGTTCAGTTGTACATCCATTATTATCCAGTGACTAAGGAGAGAAGAGAATTGATCACTTTTCACTGTTCCAAATCTTTCTACAAATTTCAGGAAGCATGTTAATATTCAACACCGTCTCAAATCCATCGTTGCAGATAGAATCTACACAAAATCTTTAAAACAACTTCTGGGTCGCTCTCTGCCTGGACAGTGAAGTATTGAAGTAATGCGGTTTTCCTATTGAGAATTGGGGTTGTCGTGGCTCCTCATCAACACTTAAATGTTATATTTTAGGCAAGTTCATTAAATAAACACTGACCTGATTTCTGATTTTCATGCAGAAAGTAGTTTATGGTATTAGGATGGCTGGTTTCTGTGCGTTTGTTGGTCATACTCAGCCTCCATGTCATTTTCATTGTCACCAATTCTCTGTCTATATGTTCCTGGCAGATAAAGACAAGATGACCGAGGATCACATTGTAAAACTTTCAAAGCTGCATGTATTTTTTTCAGTTATCAATTCAAGCGCCTCAGAGGAAGAAATCGACATTTGTTTTCTCACAGAATGGAAGAGAACACCACTGAAGAAACGTAATTGTCTTCAAAACACCATTTATTTATCTCTCTACCTATTCAACAGGAACTATTTAGTGACTTGAACACTAAATTACTAAAGATAATTAATATCAATTTTATTTTGTCTGAATTGTTTGTGATGTTTCTTTTGAGTTGTAGTTAACTGACATCAAATGGACATTTTAATACCGCGATGCAAAAAGACTCATTTAGTACATTATGATATCATTTACTTCACAACTTACACAGATTAAACGCAATAAATTACTCAACAATTCTGAAAAAGAGTCACTTTTATAAAATGGTGAGGCTGTTTTTTTCTCCTCCCTAATGTGCCAGAGGTGTTGACTTTGTCCATTATTTTATATTTTCATAATGTTAGTGAAGATGCCGATGCACAAATCACAATTTGCGAGAGATTGCAGTTTGTTTGAACACGATACTCCAATTGAAAGAAACATCCAAGACCGAAGAAGTGACGTGGAACACCGATGGGCTGTGTGTGGATTGTTTCCTCTACAGAACTTTCGTGGTGTGAAAAGAGTCCTGTCATATTTCCCTTTGGTACGCTCTCTCGCATAATGTCACCATATCGTGCAATATTCTGGTCTCGTGCCTGAGAGAATTGTCAAGACATGTGGATATACCATACTATAGTTTATGATTAAATGGCATCATATAGACGTTGTCGAGTTCAGTGGCTGCAATGGAATCCTCTGTTTTTCATATGGATTATCAAAATCACAAACATCAGGTTATCTTCGGTTTTTGAATTCTTTTTTTAAAGAACGACGTTGTCTTTACTCAATGAGTAATTGGGAAAACAGAAAACAATATCCACAGCAAAGTTGCTCTGATAAGGCCAAGAAATGTGAATGGAGAAAAGAGTCGGGTTTCATTTTTACCAGAAACAAGGATGTTTTCAGGTGGAGAACGAGGTAAAAGTAAAACATTGTTGGCTAAACAATTTTACGACAGAATTCATTTTATGAACAGCTGTCGAGCATATCTCCGAATTAGTACCCCGGGATATTTTGCCATAGTTTTCAATTCTGTTCTGAATTTGCTCTGAGTCGCTGCATAAATACAAGGGTTTAGAAAGCAACTAAAATACTTCAAGATAACTCCCACTTCACTGGCGATAAATTCTGGGTTCGTGGACTTGCCTCGATAATAAACGGTGCTTGTTATTTTGGTAAGACCTAACGTCACGGCATTTGTCAGCCAGAGCAAGAGAAAACTAACTGATATTGAGAATAATAAAATGATGGACTTCCTGCGGTTCTCCATTTCCGAGTCACTCTGATTCCCAATCTTGGAGTTCTGAAGTTCAGTGCGGCTTCGATTCTCCAGTACAATACGTTTGACGGTTAATGAATTACATAAAGCAATCAGAGCGAAGGGAATGCAAATGACACAGGCGCTGTAAAACCAGACATAACCTAAACCTGCAGAAGAAGATAAAGATGCTGCCCGGGAACGGCAGCCCCACTGCACGTTGTTAATAATTTTCTCAGGTTCATAAGCAAACAAAACTGGTATTTCCTTCAGTACGATCACTACCATTATAGTAATTACCAGAATGACTGCAGTTCTTTTTGTGCAATACCTTGCTTGAAATGTCTGGCAGCAGATCGCGACAAATCGGTCAAACGTGAAAGAAACAATGCACCAAACAGATAAATCGGGAGTGACAGCGAACATGTACATAATGACTCTGCAACCAGGAGTATGGGACAGGAATGACAAAGGAAAGTGGTAACTGCAGATGTGATGAAGTGTAATATTGTTGATCATGACCAGTAGATCTTTTTTTGCCATGGCTAGCAAGTACACAGTGATACACTGGGAAAGACCATAATTTCTTCGTGGAAGAATCCAAATTGTGCCCAAGTTCTCTGAGAGACAGAAAGGAAAACCACCAGTGAATAATACACCGGTGCCCGATTTCTATAAATTCATTGTTATGAAACGTTGGCAGGAAAGAAATTGGTCACTTGACTCATTATACGAATGTATCGACTTCTCGTGTGCATCAGGAACATTTGCATATGTCTTCATCAAACCTTTTGTGTTTTGTCCATGCCAATAAACTGACAAGTCAGTTTTTGAGATATTGGGTGACTCACTGGCACAGATAGTTGCTCAGGGCCAAAAGTTTGTAATCAGCTTTAATACGTAAGTAAATGTATTTTGATGTTTTGATTTCATTTTTTTATAATCACAGCCTCCCAGTCTCAGTTATGACTTTGCCTATTCATTGCAGCTTCCCAAACGAAATGCTTAGAATTAGCAGTTGTTCCAGATTGCTTTACAATACTTTCACAACCTGTGATTTTTCGATGATATCTCTGCTTTCTGAATCAGCACCACCTTTCGTGGAGGGCAGTCTGTTCCACGGAAGGGTTCACGACTGCATTAAGTGAATTCATTGCAAGAGCTGCCCACGCTAAATTAGATGCTAGTTCCCAGCCTGTCTAGTCGGATAAGTTTCGAGGGAGAATCAAATCGATGGTCATGGGATTTCATTCACAGAAACATGCTACTGTGAGAGGTTTCTGTTAATATAGTCACTGTGAAAAGATGTATATTATCTCACACAGCAAACACCACCTACCTTATCTATCGCTGAACTGGTTGATTGCACAATTCTTTCCCGAATGGTATGCAATATTTGCTCTCAGTCATGTATTTTATTGCACAAGACAACAAGTTATGTTAATAAAATGTCCATCAAATACAAGAACGAAATGTTTGTGAACTAATCACATATCTTTAAATATTAGCCAGGCACTTAATACTTTCACTTATGAGAAATAATTAAAAAGAGCGTAGTGATTCTGTTTGTTTACCAGTCTTATGCGTCCAACAGCTGTTTCACAGCCGTTCTTCCAATGCTGACATGTTTGCATCTCTTCTGCATCTTCCTGTATGGCTCACCTCCATTATTCGCATGATACAGTGGCTGTCTGCGAATTGTATGCGTTCACCTGTATAGTCATCAGTGAGTTATGGACAAGGCCAGATGCCCTCAAAACATTTCAAAAATGTAGCCTCGACCCTGTGGATTTTCGAGTGATGTCGCTGGCCCAACCGCTTAAGTTAAAACAAGAAAGAACTTATTTGCAAGATTATCGAACTTTCGACAAATAAAAGAGTACAGAATGCAGAATACCTTAAACAATCAGTAAAGGAAACAGATGATCGCAACTAAATGAAGCAGTTCCAAATACCTGAAACAATCCCCATAAACACGCATTTGCAAAACAAAGGAAAACATGAAAGACAGGTTTTACATGAGTGAAGTTTGAAGAGAGGGAGGATCAGCATCGGCCTGCCCCTATCGGTAAAAAACAAACAAACCACAGGACAGCTGAGCTTGGAGAACTGTCTACTCCGCTTTCACTGGGCAAATATATTTTATTCAACTTGAATGCCTGTCGTCTGAGGAAGTATGTTAGCTATAAACAAATTTGCCCTAAACCCTTTAAACAGAGATAACTTCGAACATGTGTAACAAGTCCCTCTGGGAAAAAAAAACTAGGGCAACATGACCTTGTCGATGGAGGAGCATCATCGAAAATGTTTTACTGCAATGGATCCTGATGGACCAGGACACCTGTATGCCAATCAATCCTCTCCCTATCCCACAAACTATTTGACCGACTTGCAATCGTCGGCCTGCACCTGGAATACTTCCTTTGAAAATGACCTGTTTGTTGCGATCTGTCTACATAACATTGGTCGCCTCAATTTCTCTGTTCCCACTTCTGCATTTCAGCCTAAATCCCTCTGCACTGGCTGCACTCTTTGCTCCCAGATCCAACCCTGACATTGTTATTAAGAATGTCACGAAGGATTGTGCTGCTGTTGTCTGGCCGAATGAACAAACATTACAGCTACTCAGCACAAGTTTTTGGATAGTTTCTACCTTCCCCACGGGGACCATGACTCAACCGTGGATGATCAGAACATAGTTTCCACAATGGTCACTAACTTTATTTCATCCTGTGATCTCCTGTCCACTGCCTCCACGCTCATAGTCTCCCAACCCTGCAAAAACGGTGTCGGCCTTCTTCCTAAAATACACAAACAGGTACTCTCCGGCACATCTACAGTTTCTGTCCAGTCTTGCTCCGTTAAACATGTCTGTTCCAAAATCGATTCAATGTTTGTCTCCTCTTCTTCGGTTCATTCTGACGTGCATCTGCAATTTCTCTGACGCTTTACTCCAGTTGCCGGTCTCCAGCCAGCTTCTCTTTACAACGGGACATGCAATGTATTTACATGTCAAACCCCAGTCTTGGTCAGCCTGCTGTGGGAAGGATGTTATTAGACTGGAAATAGTACAGAAAAGAATTACAATCATGTTGCCAGGTCTCAAGTGTCTGAGTTTTCGGAAGAGATATAGGGACAATCTCAGATGTTTTTTTTTATTTCTTCAGCACTTAGGAGATTGAGAGGGGATCTTATAGAAATTTATAATGTCACAAAAGGCACGGACAGGGCAAATGAACCTGTGCTTTTACCCAGGGGAATCGAGGACTAGAGAGCATCAGTTTTAGTTTGAGTAGCAAACAATAAAATGGAACCTGAAGTGCAACTTGGTTGCACAAAGGGAGGTACGCATAGGAATGAGCTACCAACAGAGATGGTGCAGGTGGGTACTGTACCAACATTTAAAAGGCATTTGGAAAATTACTTGGATAGGACAGGTTTGGAGGGATTTTGGGTCAAGTGCAGATGAAAGGATTTGGCGTTGATGGACATTTTGTTCAGCAAGGACTAGTTTGCCATGAAGCGTCTGTCTCCATGCTGTTGGAACCTATGAGTCTTTGAGAGGCAGTACCGTGATCTAATATTAATTTTTAAACACGATTTATTCAGAGGAAGGTATAAGACTTATGCTACATTCACAGCAATAGTTACAGTCCTAGTTAATCACAGCAGCGGACAAAGGTGAAACTGTTTGATACGCCGAATCTCGTCCGTCGTTCAGCAATATCAGAACTGAGATCTGAGCTCCACTTCCCTGTCTGCAGCCCGTCATTATTGAGACTTTAACAGAACAGAACTGGATCCATCTCAACTTTGAATGACCTAAAATTCACAGAGTTTCCACCACCCCATGAACAAGCAGTTCGCAAACTCGAACAACTTTCAAGGAGAAATGAATGCTCCTAAACGAATTCTTAATAAAATGACTACATCCAACAGAACTAAATTAGACTGTTTACATCAATGTTCGCAATACTGTTGAACTGAATACTTTAATGACCCCAAGAGTGAACTGAATGGTTTAACCAGGATTTTTGAATCAGCACGAAGACATGCAATGAGCCATAGTTAATGTGAACGTGGGTGTGTTCGATAGTCTCCACCTCTTCCTTCAAAAGTCCCCGTAGATACAGAGGGATACTATCACATCCAGTAAGGTATCATGCACTCATCTTGTTCCAACAGTGTTTGTCCATCTCACTGTGTCTCTGAGGGACTCGATGGAGGAAGTGGAGAACATTGCTTTTGCTGCGAATCGACCTTGTGCTTGTCCAGCCTATCGAGACAAAGATTTTTATTTCTGGTTCGTGCATCTCTGTGAAATCTAACCGCAGGTGAGGGATGGACTGTTTTGCTATTTAGTTTTGATTGATTTGCAGAACTTAATTCAATCAGATTGCAGCTGAACGCACTCCACTCCGTTCGAAGTGGAAAGTTGTTACCTCACTTTGGAGTCTTTACGATGAAGTGCTCAATGTAGTTTTCGAAGATATCCGTTGTTAAATGGTATCGGCCAAGGAGCTGCCCTAAGTTGTCTCATTCAAATGTTGAACAAGGAAAGGTTTTCAAATCTCACTTTGACTTGCCTTTTCAGAACTTTGCAATCTCCACCAACCCCGCTGCGCCCCCAAATAAAACAATTCCGGATACCCATTTCCCTCTATTTGTGATGAATTCCAAGAGATAACAGTGCCCGCATTGTTGGGAGTGTCTTCAGCTGCCTGGGTTAAAATCTTCGGAATACCATCTGTGAACAGAGTCAATTCCCTTTTTTTTTAGACAGACCTTATAATAATACTTCATGGACGTATCTTTTAATCACTGGTCAAACTCTTTCCGTTTCTCCACATTAAGATCTCCTTTGTGTTCCCAAACTGCATCATGGAATATAGACGTTCAGAATCTGATTTCAATTGCGTTATCCTGATGTTCACAATTTTTTGTTGCCAAGAAAGGGTAGATCAAGCCCCTTTGGAGGAATGTGTTTGTGTATGAGGAAATTAACTCATAAGAAGGGGAATCGCTCTTCATTCCAAAACCTGTGACGACCGGGAACCAGATTCGATGGATTCCGCTCAATTCAACCCTCCCAGACAGAGGGGAGAGGGTTCAAGGATGCTGCATGAGAGCAAGACGAATGTTTGTTAACCTTAACCATTCAGCTGTGTCCCAAAGCACACACAGCTCCAAATGTTTCCGAGTGGTTTTTCGTCCCTATTGTTGATGACCAGTCAAAGTTATGGCTCCTCAACAACAGCCATCATTCACTTTTGCAGTCGGGTCTGGACTCTGAGACAAGGTTCCCCTGCGTGTGCCGTTCATCCGGATTTGAAAGATCGCTTCTATTCACATCCATTAGCCCAATGTGGCCTTGCATAATCTTTGTGTGTCCCAGCTAATCTCCCTGAATTTTATGACTTTCAAAATTGAATTCAAACCTTCACTTCGTTTTTTTTTTTGCTATTGTATAGATGAATGATATACGAAGAGAGTGTGCCATCACATGCCACTTGCAGAGTCTGGCTGTCAAGCTTCGACAAATGAGGCAACCTTCACTACAGACACTCAAGTTTCATCAACCAGAGTACATGCAGTGCTTTTGACAACTTTCCGCGTTTCTTTCAGATGATGTGCAACATGTAGGCACTGAACGGCATCAGTGGAAGAGATTACTCCACAATGAACATATTGTTGATTGTGGGATTTTACAGTACATCCACCTGTTCTACTGTTCATACAGTATAACAACTCACCAGTAATTCGTTGTTATCTCAAGAAACAGGGGGAATATTTCCCTTTCAACCTTAGTTTCCCTGGTCTCAGTTTTCTGCTTCTTCTGATCACCCCATTCATTCTTCATCATCTGTTTTGCCTCTCTTTCTCTCCGTGCCTGTCGCTAACTCTGTCTCTATCTATGATTACAGCACTTTCATTAAACCTCTCTCCCAGTCTTCTTATACCTCCTTCCTCACCTTTCCTCTCTTAAATTTCATTATATCTTTCGTTCTGTATTCTGTGCTCTCCTGCAGTTTTACAAGATGATTCATCAGTTCCGTTGTCCCATGGTTGATTGCCCATTGAGAAGGTGAGAGTGAACTGTTTTTTTTTAAATCAATCAATAGATCTATAGTGCAGATACAGAGGGAATTCCAGGGTTTTGACCCAGTGAATGGATGTTACAATATTTCCAAATCAGCGCAGTAAGTGGCTTGGAAGGGAACTTCCAGGTGGTAGTGTTCCCATGTATCTCCTGTCCGTTTCCTTGTACATATTCGTCGGAAGAGGCTTTCGAAGCATATTAACAGAATTTCTGGACGGCACCTTTTTTGAGAATAGTATACATAAAGCGGTGGATACATGTGAATGCGGACACAAAGCATCCCGTCTGTTTTACCTACATAGCTGGTGCGAAAGATGTATAGTTTCTTTCTTGCATACCAATTTCCCTTTAAGTTTGTCTTTGATCAAGAGGCCCGGTTTCAATGAGACTTGTAGTTGTAGTGTCCATCAGGTAATCAATTGTATCTTGAATGGTGTGGAGGTTCTTGAGTGTTAATGTAGCTGCACCCATCCAGGCTATTGACGAGTATTCAGTCGCATTTCTGACTTGTGCATATTTGATGATGGCTCATGGAAAACCTATGCTCGACACGTCGATTCTCCTGGTCTTCTGATGCTGCGTGACTGGCTGTGCTTTTCCAGCTCCACACTCTCGACTTTCATCTTCAGCATCTTCCGTTTTCACTTTCTCCCAGGTTTTGGAGGAGGTCAGGTAAGTCACACACTGCAGAGCTCTCAGCCACTGACGCGCCCTTCGAAGCATTGTATGAATTTGGTGAATCCTGTTCAGTTTCTTGTCAATGGCAAATCCTTTGATGTTAGCTGTCAGGGCATTCAATGATGTCAATGCTATTGACCAATGTGTGGGGTGCGTGGCTAGTTAGATTCTATCCCAATAGCCATTTCCAGAATATTATTGATTAAGGATTTGAGATGATCATTAGCACCAAGGACTGATGGTTAGATTCTCTCAAAGGTAACCTCGAATTTGTTGATACAGAGATAAGAATGTGATTGAATGCCAAGGAGCCAGCGCTAATTCCATATGAATGGTAATGGCCAACATATTGATAGTTGGCTAAGATGGCGTTCAGTGTTGGCAACACCATATTATTTCAAAGGGCGGTGTTGGGTGAGTCTTTTACTGGAGATGGTCATTTCCTGGCGTTTCTGTGATACAGAAGGTCCTTGCCAGTTTTCAGCCAAAGTTTCGCATGTAAAGTCATTGCTGGTTTTCCAACATAGTCTCTGAAGTGAAACTCTCCTGTCGCCAGTCACCATCCTGTCTGTCACCCTTCAGTGAAATTGCAAAGGATGAGCAGGTGTTGAATATGAGCTAATAGCTTGCTGCTTGTTTACGGAATCAATGCATAAGCTCTCGAGCATTATGTGTCCAATGTCATGAGTTTATTCCATCGCATATTGTGAAACGTTATGAGTACTTGTGGGGAAAGAAAGCAGACATGCGCACGCATACGGTTTCAAAGACGAATATACACTCAGACACGCAAAAGCATGAGAGGAAAATTGAGAAGCAGAGAGAGGATGGAGGGACGTAACTGGTCAAGTCAACGAAGGCAGTTGATAGCGAAAGAGAGATATTGAGGATAGGACGAGAGGAGAGTGGAGGAATTGCAAAAGAGGGAGATGCATATGCAGAAAAAACTGAATAAATGCTAAAAAACACATAATACCAGTGTTAATATCCAACATAATAGTTGGAAACACTAGCTTTCTGTATAAGAGCATAAGACACAAAATTTACAGCAAATGTTTAAAGCGTGATATTACTGGAACTACATGTAGATTTACGAACTCATGCGATTCAGCCAACGTTACGTCTCTCACACACGTCAGGCGAGAATCTTCTGAGGCATGGTACATTAGAGGTACCGAGCAGAGGCTATGGCAACAGATGAATGGGCACTGCACAACAATCAACAAACACGAGTGTTCCCTCCTAGTCGGAGAACATTTCAGTGGTCCAGGACATTTGACCTGAGATGTTCGTGTGACCGTCCTCCAAGACGGACTTTAGGACAGGCAACAATGCAAAATGGCCGAACAGAGGCTGATAGCCAAGTTCTGTACCAATGGGGATGGCCTCAATCGAGACCTTATGTTCATTTCAGACGAACACTGACACACACACACACAACACACACATATTCCTACAGACACACCCACAATCTTACATTCCCATACACTGATGCAGAGCGTCTCTCCCACAAAGAAATCTCTCTCAGACACTCACACATGCACTCCTATACTCACACGCACACTCTGATGGACAATTGCACTTACACTCACACAGATACACACAGTCTCCCAAAGACACTATTAACCTCACGCAGCCCTCCCTCAGTGCTGACACTATTAACCTCACGCAGCCTACCATGCCGACCTCCCTCAGTGCTGACATTCTGGCAGTGCGAACAGTGAGGAACTTCCTCAGTGTTGACTCTACGACAGTGAGGTGTTGCCTCAACTCAGACTCTCTGAGAGTGCGGCACTCCCTCAACAATGACCATCTGACAGTGTGTCACTCCCTCAGAACTGACCCTCTGATAGTGTGGAGCTAACCTCAGCAGTGACTCTCTGACAACGTGTCACTGCCTCAGAACGACCCTTTCTCAGTGTAGCGCTATTGCGGCGCTATCTCTCTGACAATGGAACTCCCTCCGTCCTGACACTTCAGCAATGCGACACTCCCTCAGCACAAACACTCTGGCAGAGCCTACTTCTTCAGGAACGAACTTCTGACGATGCCCACATCCTCTGCGTTCAGCATGCATCTGGAGTATTGTGTGCAGTTTTGGTCGCCATACTATAGGAAGGATGTGGAGGCACTGGAACGGGTGCAGAGGAGGTTTACCAGGATGTTGCCTGGTATGGTAGAAAGATCGTATGAGGAAAGGCTGAGGCACTTGGGGTTGTTTTCATTGGAGAAAAGAAGGTTTAAGGGTGACTTGATAGAGGTGTACAAGATGATTAGGAGTTTAGATAGGGTCGACAGTATGGAGCCTCTTTTTCCACGTATGGAGTCAGCTATTACAAGGGGGCATAGCTTTAAATTAAGGGTGGGGGGGGGGGTAGGTATAGGACAGATGTTAGGGGTAGGTTCTTTACTCAGCGAGTCGTGAGTTCATGGAATTCCCTGCCAGTAGCAGTGGTGGACTCTCACTCATTATGGTCATTTAAGCGGGCATTGGATAGGCATATGGAGGATAGTGGGCTAGTGTAGGTTAGATGGGCTTGGATAGAAATAAGAGACAGGCCGGACGCACTGATCAATGCACTGGGCTTTATTCTGATCTTTTCCAAAGCAGTTGATCAGAATGCTATCATTACGAGGGAATTGAGCAGAACTCGAATCTTGGATTTGCCAGCGAGCATCAGTTGGACCTCAGTCATGCCTCTTTCTGCGACATACTCTGTTTTTTCTTACTCCGTTTTAAAAAAGAAGAAATGCCCAAGATGCATAACTCTTTCAGTGTAGGCTCACTCCCGCTGCAGTCGGTATGCTTACAAGTTGCCCCAAATCTTTTCCATCCATTGCAGAAACCTGAAAAATAGAAAACACGTATTCATCATTGTCAACAACCAGTGCTTCAAGTATGACCAAAGCAAGGATATACTGAAGAGCACAGTGCAGTGTAGTCTAACAGAGGAAGATTGAAAGCAGAAATATCCAGAGTGCTCCACGTGTGCAACAGTGGTAGGATGTAGATAAGGGAACTCTGCAGTAACCTCTGACAGAGAAACGTGCAGATCCAGGACTGTGCACAGAGATCCAAGTGTGATCTAACCGAGTGATATGGAGACCAGAAATGTGCGTCGTGTTTTATTTGATATGTAAGTGAGGGATTTGGAGAGCAGAACGTGTGTGTGTTCCAAAGAATTCGAACTATATGGTGCGCAAATCAGAACACTGTACAATGCTCCATTTTATTGACTAAGAGAAATAGTAACTGGAACTGTGCTCAATTTTCTGAATATTGGATACTACAATAAGATCTCCTTTCATTCATCTAAACTCCAATCTATGTAAACACTCCTTCGACGACTTTTCCTCCATGCATGGACCATGCAGTCAATCCTCTGTGGACTGCCTCCAATGGCAGTATTTATTTGCATGGTTAATAGACTCAAATATTTTATTCATGTCCAGCCGTATTTAGATCTCTACTTTGCACTATTTTAGCAAAGCCACATGACTTTTGCGCACCATTCCAATTGCTATCTATTGGACACTCTATACTTTGATTCTATATATTTGAAATACATGGATGGACTCCCCCTGTTCACCCTGTTACAGAACTTTCTGCATTCTTTCTCCACTTTATAATATTGAGTTACTCTATTCTTCCCTGTAAAATAAATGCACAACCACACATTTACACACATAATGTTGCAACTTCCATTTTTTCCCAGCCACTTAAATTCTCCATATAACTCTGCAGTCCCCTTACAAGATCCAAACTACCTGCCTTCCAAACTATTTTTATGCCCTTTGCAAATTTGGGTTTGGTGCATTCGACTCCCTCGTTCAAGTCATTATTGTAGACTGTATGCAATTGTACCCCAAGCATTGACCCCTGTGGCCATCCCGGAGTTACAGGATGTCATCCTGAAAAGGTATCCTTGTCACAACTCTCTGCTTTTAAATAGTTAGGCAATCCTTGATTCGTCCGAATACAATGTCTTCAACATCTTTTTCTCCAATGTCATGAAACATCTTAATGTGTTTCAAACACTTTCTGAAAGCAGGTTTTACAAAAAAAAATACACATTAAGAAATAAATCAGCAGCATTAGCAGCATGTTTTAAGGGACTTGAGACTAATACATTAACTGGAGATGCATCGTTATGCTTAAAGGAAACGCAGTTTTCAATTGAAATCAAAACACTAGTGTGAACATAATGGCAACTCTTCGCTGAGATGTGATCATTTTTCTGGTTATTGCTGCAGTTAAACGGATGAAACTTTCTAATCCTTAGAATGACATCTTCGCAACAATGTTTCTGCTGTTTAAGATAATTGTTTGCCTTCTTTACGTTAAAATATAATGTTGCTGTGTTTTCTGTTGATCCTATGCTGCAGCCTCTGATGAACTCATTCATTAACAGGCTTCGATGGTAGGTACAAAGAAAACAATTTAACCCTTATGGCCCACCAAGCCAGGCTTCAGTGTGGCTCCTCACTTTTACACGATGACCACAAGCTGGGATCATTTCAATTTGGAAAACAAAACTTTGCACGTTACTCCGAGTGAAATAAGACTGTTGGGACCATAATTCTGGGAGGATCGTGCAGCTCATATTGAGGAAAATGTTGACAAGAAATGTCCCGTGGTGCGCCACAGGAGCATGTGACCAAAATGGTCATGAGGCACATAAGCAGCTCATTGGACACGTGACCATGATTTGCCAGAAAACTTCGATTTCAGGGGAACAGCTTGGGAGATCCGCAGCTCTGAAGGGTATTGCAAACATAGTGTATGCTTTACTCAAGATGTCTTCAGGTCGAAATATCTAGATAGAAATACAAGATGATAAAGATAGCTCCTTGGTGCGATAGCGTTTCAGACTATTGTAGACCTTAATTAAGCACGTAAAATTCAAAGCGGGACTTGACAAGGGAGATGCACAGAAGCTGTTTACCCCGTTTCAAGGATCATGGGTAAAAGACCCATGAAAAGAGATAAGCATTACCAAATCAGACACTTCAATATCTGACCAGATTCGATGGGCTGAAAGGCTTACTTGTGCCCGTCCATCAGCTGACCTTGTAAAGCCAAGGTTGATAGTTGTCTGCCTGGGGCAAAGAAAGAGTTTTGAAGAGAGAGAAATCATCAAGATTTAAAGGCAGTATTATTGTATCACTGAAGGGGTCTGTTTTGCCCTTTTATTCCTTGCAAGCTGTACAAGCACCATGCTGCTAACTCCTCTTCATTTCTTTAAAGTTAACACTTCTTGAAGGTTTTAATTTAATCTGCGTCCAACAACACGCAACCACACATCACCCCCAGGCAGGACATTCGGCATCACAACCCCTCAGTGATTGATGCATTAATTCATCACACTTCCACTCTGCCCTCGTTACAGATTACTTGATTTATCTGACTCTGCGGAAGTTGGCAATTTGACCCATCGAGTCCATACCAACCCTCCAAAGAGCATCTCACTAGATCCACTGCATCCCTCCAAGTCTGTACTTCCCATGGCTAATTCGACTCGCCTGCACATCATGTGCACTTTGTCAGGCCGAATACAATAAACTGCACATCTTTGGCCAGTGGGAGGAAACCAGAACACTCCGATGAAACTCACACAGAGACAGGGAGAATGTGCACACTCCACATAGAGAGTCGCACAAGGTGCCATTGAGCCCATGTTCTTGATTCGCTAAGGTAGCAGTGTTAAGCAGTTTGCCACTGTGCCACGCTATTCCCTCCTCTTTAAATCCCGCTTACAATTACCGAATACAAAGTGACCCAGGAAAGGAAAGCTCAGAAGTGTTTGATTGCGATGGGATTTAGACATTGACAGTCTCGACACAAGAAGCTCCATTAACAAATCCAAAGCAGCCTTTATGCAAATAAATGGCAGGACAGACTGACCGGGCTGAGTGGCTTAATCTGCGACTTCCCTGTCTCCACTCCCAGAGTGATCTCTGCGATTTGCACTGACCTGCAAAAAATGCCTTCTTCACAATTTCCTGTCAGTAGTAATGGGCTGCGACAGCACCAAGACAACAAGAATCAGTATCAGAGATATCTACATCATCGGGCTCGCTGCTCCCAGCTACACTCGGCAGGCTGGCACAATACTGTTATTTATATGGACTCGGAGAGTCTGCTGTCGTTAGTCATCACACATGTATGTACGAATATGCACACAACCACGCACACACAGAAACACACCGAGACACTGACACACACACAACACAGACACACACACAAAACCTCCCCCAAACACGCCCAAACAGACACCCACACCTACCCGCACAACCCAGCCCCACACATACACATGCATGCACACACACATCCACGCATACACACTAACTTACACACACTCCAATACACACACCTGCACACAAGCACATCCATAAAGTATATCCACAAATGCACCTGTACCCACCAACTCACACGCAAGCACTTCCACATATATACACACATGCACATACACGCAGACACACCCACATCCACGCATATACACACATATACATACGCATGCACATGCATACCCACACATCCACACCTACACTCACATACATCGACATGTGTGCATACCAAACACAGACGCACACACATGCACACATAAGTACACACACCGATACATCCACTCACAACCACACACCCAGATCCACTCACTCAAATATGCACAAACTCACAGATACACACATAAATACAGACAACCACAACCACACACCCATAACCACACACCCACAACCACACACCCACATCCACAAACACACATGCACATGCACTCACCCATTCACCCACCCAACCATGCACGCATGCACAGACCAAAAGCACACACGTCAACACACACCAGAGGACAGCCACGCAGATAGACACAGACATGCAGACTCACGCGCAAATGCACAAATATCCACACAAACAGATGTGCACATGCACAGATCCTCACACACACGCACACTAAACCACCTATCCAGCCACGCACACATGCACATATTCACCTACTCACACATATACACACACACGTTGAAACATCAACATGCATTTCCTTACACAAACGCACTCGCACCATGCATACACATGTGCAAACACACATATCCACGCATAGACGCACACCGACGCCGACCCCCACACATACAAACACATGAACACAGACAGCCACATGCACATCCTCATACAACCAAATGCAACCGGATGTGTACACATACACTCACACATACACGCATAAACAACTATGGAAAACAATCACAACCATCAACACACGCAATCGTTCACAACTACACACCCACATGCACACACTCAAAACACATACACACATACTCACCTACCCACACATCCACGCATGCAGCCACCCACAGCCACAGACAGGCACGTACACACTCAAAACCACATGCAATGCACTCACACAGACAAACGCCCACACGTAAGCATAGACACACCAGAACACACACACCCGCACACACTCACGCATATGCATAAACACACCAACCACACACCCACACACTTATGCACACACTCACACTTATGCGCACAAACCCACACCAACGCACACATAGGAAGTCTCTCCCATACAGCAACACACACAGCCATAAGCACACACATACAAACGCACACACCACACAAACATCCACATCAACATGCATGCACAGGCACAGACACATAGGCACACACACCCACACACACAGCGATACAAACACCCACACACCTTCACATGCCGACACCCGCACACGCACACCCACACACTCACGCATGCACATGCACAAACACAGCGACACAAACACCTACACACACCCACAACCAGGAGCACCTCCCACACCCACACACTCACGCATGCACATGCACACATCTCACACCAACACTCATATCCTCACACACCCACATGCCCCCACACCCATGCACACGCCCACACCCACGCGCATCAATAGTGTACTATCATTTTCACTAATTGCAGCCTGTGAGTCAGAAAGTTGAGCATCCAGTTGGAGTGTGTGGAACTGAGACGTAGATCACAGTGTTTTGCGATCAGTCTGGAGGACATTGTGGTGATGAAGGGGGAGCTGCAGTCGATGAGCAGGAATCTGACGTAGGTGACTTTGTTGCCTATATGTTCCAGGGGTGAGTGCAGGGCTAGGGATATGGCATCCGTTCTGTACCTGTTATATCCGTTGGCAAATTGTCGTGGATCCAGACAGGTGGAGAGACTGGAGTTGATGTGGGTTATGACACACTTCAGGATTATTGAAGTCAGCAGCACTGAGCGGAAATCATTAAGGCACATTGCTTTCTCAGTTACTGGGATGATAGTGGTCTTCTTGAAGCAGTTGGGGATTTCAGCTTCTACGAAGAGAGTTTGAAGATGTCAATGATTAGCTCTGCAAATTGGTCCACACAGGATCTGAGTGCTTGTCTGGGAACACCACTAATACTTTCCATCGTTTGCCTCTCAGGAAGAACGATCTAACATCTGAAATGGTGATGGAGAGTACAAATGTGCCCGGAGCTGTTGGCCCGGCTCCACAAAACACCTAGCATTCTTCTCAAACTGAGCTTAGAAATCATTGTGCACGTCCAAGAGGTACGTGCCCTTGTCTGTTATCTTGCTGTGTTTCATATCCTACCCTGTAATGCAGTTTAGGCCTTAACGCAGGCGGTGGTAGTGTGGTTGGTTGTTGTGGTCCTCTAATGTGATCTGGCACCGAATGATAGCAACCCTGATGGCTTTGAAGAGGATATATACGTCGGTCCATGTCTTCAGACCTGAATGCTGGTCTTCAGTGGATTTCCTGGTTCATCGAAGGTTTCCAGTTGGAGAACAACATGATTGACATTTTTGCTGCACAGTCCTCCACACATTTGCTAATGAATCCAAGATTTTGCTACGGACTAATCCAGGTTTTCCACCAATTGCTTGAATACAATCCAGTCCACCGATTCCAAGAACTCCAGGAGATGGTTCTCTACTACTTCAGACCAGCATCGTATCACTTTTTGTGAAGGGTCCTACTTCAACAAAAAGGTTTCAGCTTCTGCTTGTGAGCTGGGAGGAGGAATACAGCGGTGTGATCTGACTTTCCGAAGTTTGGACAGGGTATAATGAAGTACATTGACTCTACATGGAACTCCAAACGCACAGCACCGTGGTTGCCATTGACTCCCTCCGTCTATACGTGTGACCCCAGCTCCACACCAGTCTGGCTGCCATTAACCTGCTGTGGGGTCTGTATGCAAATCCTGACCAAAAGCACTGTTCTTCCCAACGACCTGCTCTATTTATACATGTGACTCCCTGCTCGTAACACGATGTTTCACCTCAACCAGGTCTATCTTGCACGAGATTCCAGAACCATAGCACTGAGGGTACCACTCACATGCTCTGTCCCTAGGTGTGACTCCAGATTCACTTCGCAAGTTTTTGGTTTGACTTGTTCTGACTGTGCATGTGACCACAGAACCACTTCGGTCAGTTCTGACAAGGGTAATTCGACCTGAAGAGTTGGCAATGCCTTCTCTCCACAGTTGCTGCCTGATCCATTGAGCGTGGCCAGCAGATTCTCTGATGATGGTTTATTGAGTTTGGGAAACGTGGCCTTACAGACTGAGTGACCAAATATTGGCAATGTGTTATGTGCCCGGATTATTTGAGGGACCATGCCTAGCAGCCTCTCCTGTTTTTAACAGAAAATTTCATTCTGTGCGTTTTACCACGAAATGGTGCATTCACCTCCTGGAAACACATAAACCTGCTAGATATTTCCCTTAATGTTTGAACAATGCGGACAGGAATTTGTGTGATTGATGGTCGTCTGGTGTTCGGTACGCAAGCAGATAGAATTTTGTTTCCTGCTCTAACCCAGTGCAGATACCAATTTCATTTCGAATCTTTGAACTCAGATGTGAGGCAGTGGAGATTCTCAGACAATTGCCAAAACCGACCGCTGAGTGGAGAAACATGTCCTTTCCACCCCCAAGTTAAAGGTATAAAATGAAGGAGTGAATTTGGTTGTTGGCTATGGTTTGTGCATGTTCGAGCACAGAATAGCATAATCAGGAAGTCTAGGGGAGGCTTTTCAGCCCATGGAGTCCTATACCAAGAAATACTATTCTAAATATTCACCAGTCCCACATACCAAAACGTGGCTGTGGACTTGAAAGTGAATCATCCAATGGCGTTTTGAAGATTGTGAGATGTCGTTCCTCACCTGCCCTTCCAGACAAACAGTTGAAAACGCTTCTCCTCAACTCGCCTCAAATCCTTTGCTTGAATGTTCATCCAGAAACCCAGATGATGTTCTGGGAACCTGGGTTTGAATCCCGCCCTGACAGATAGTGGAATTTGAAGTCAAATATTAAAAGGAATATGGAATTTTGACGCTGATGATAAGAATGAGTCGTAAAACACAAGTGGTTCACCAATGTCCTTTAGTGAAGGAAAGTGTTCTCCATCCGTAGTCTATATCTGGCACCAGATCCATAGAAATGATGTTGACATCTAAGTGGTGCCGAGATGGGCAATAAATGCTGCTTAACCAGAGACGCTGTTATCTGTAAATAAAATAAAATCATCAGCTACGTTTCAAATACAAATTGTGTCTCTTTGTCATTAACTCTCGAGTGTGGTGTGCAGCTGTATTTTTCTTCACTGTCTCCATGCCCCTCATGACCTCATACTCCTCAAACATGCCTTCTCAGTAGCTTCTCTGCTGCAATGAAAAGAATCTGGCCATATCCAGCCTCTCTTCACACCTAAGTTGCTCAATAGTACACAGGAAATCACATTAAATGAACTGATTCTTCTTCCTGCATGTGTGGGCCAAAGTAATTGCATCTGCCTGCACATGGACTACATCTCGTTGTTCTCTGCTTGGTCATATGTATGTCAAAATATTGCCATCATATTTGTTTCCAGTATCGCCTCTGGTAGTGTGGTCCAGACGCCTACGACTCTGTGTGCAAAATCCTTTCCTCGAGCATTTCCTTTCCAGATTTGCCCTCTCAACATAAATAATACCCACCAGTATTTGACATAACAAACCTGGGCGAGCTCTCCAGCTGGGTAACCTATTCACGGTTCGCATAATTCGAGGTGTTTTTAGCCAGACTGCACCCAGCCTTCAACAATCAAGGGAAAACCTCTCCTGACAAGTGGTATACTGTATAACAGACAACATTCTGGTCAAAATAACTGCATAGGGGCTTGTACCTCAATTCCCTCTTTACTTGCATTGGCACAGTACAGTGACTGTGGCCAGACATCTCGGAGGAAGGCTCTCAACTGTGGAGACTTTGGATGCCCTCTCTACATCTTTCATTCAGGAATCTTTGACTTCCCCAAGTTATCAACCCGAATAATGGTCACATCGTCAATACAATCCACCTGCTTCCAATCACTAAACGGTAAACCTTTTTTTGCATGTTCTTCAAGGCATCCAAATCCTTCCTACAGTACAGAGGCCATACTTACACATGGTTCCCCAGCTGCAGCCTCAGCAAAGCCCTGCACTACAGTTAAACTCCTCCAGTGAAAATGCCATCAATGCGCCTTACCCATTTCCTGACCTCCTCCTTCTTCCCTGTTAAGTGTTAAGTGACTGATCTGAATGGGAAATGAGACACGGAAACTCATCGCTTGCCAGTGTCACACAGTTTTTAATCACATCACTGAAAATCAAAACGATGGTTCACAGCTTATTGGATTGACACCATAGGATAGAAGCTGAATTGCTGAGATGAGGGATCTCCCCGGTCGGAAATGCTGATGCTTTGCAGCATTGCATGTCGCCTTTTCTTCTTCGATGTCAGAAATGTACACAACGTATTTAGAAGTACAGGCAAGTACCTAGGAACATTATTCAAACATAATGCTTCACTGCATTAACTTCTGAGGAAAATACATGCAAAGCGCTGTACAAGTAGAGAAAATAAAAAAAGAAAGAAATGCTCATTGATATCAGCAGTGTGGCAAGTAGGACTTGCCCCTGTGCTCTCACTGACCTACATAAGGCCAGAACAATGCAAATTGCTATCTCCCCGTTCTAACCAGAATTTATTGGGAGTTACAACAGTACAGATGGCTCAAATTGTGTTCAACTTACTTTGTGTGGTGCTGTAGGTTTAGCCTAATGTTGACAGAACCAACTCAAATTCATACAGTGAGTATCAATGTGAAAGTTCAGAGGGACTGTGGCGTCCTCCAGTAGTTTGCCAACAGGGAGTGAGATGTATCAGAGGCTTTGGCAGGCTTAGAAGTATAGCCTAGAAGTGCACACAACACTTTGGCTGTGTTCTGAGCAACGTTTTGTACAGTTCCTGCAGTAGCTTTCTCAGCGACATAACGAGTATTTCAGATCGTTTGTTAAGAGCTGAAGGACAGTGTGAGACTGGGACAGCGCTTGAGAAGCTGAGGAAGAGGTCTGTAAAACTTTGTTGTTTCTGTTAGACCCCTGGTTTTGGTACAGCATGGGAATGGTTGAGGGATGGACCACACTTCTGACCACAACTATGTACTCTCAGCCGACATGCCAATCTTGCAAACTGGAAGGTTATCAAGGCTGAACCCAGGTAGGAGCGGCAGTTTATAAAGTGTAGATTGAGCCACACTCATTGCACTTTAAAAGTGTAAGAGGCGACATTATTGAAATATCCAAGATTTTTAAGGAGCGTGTAAAGGTAGATGCAGAAAGGCAGTTTCCCCAGTGGTAAAGCCTGGAACCGGGGGCATCATCGCAGAATTCTGAGTCACCCATTGAGTTGGAATTTCTTGTCTCAGAGATAGTGAATCTTCGGAATTCTTTACCGCAGAGAAATGTGGAGGTTGGTTCGGTCAGTATATTTAAGGCTGTGATAAAGTAAGTTTAATCAGGATGGGGAATCGAGAGTTATGGGGAAAAGTCAGGAAATTTGAGTCAGGATGATGCGAACAGTCACGATCTTTTGGATTGCCAGTGCAGTCTCGATGAGCATTCAATGGTGTGAAATCCTCTTTGGGGTTGTGAGACCAAACGACACACAATACTCCAAGTATCGCCAACGCCCTGTATAACTTCAGTGAGTCATTCCGATTTCTGAACTGCATTCCCTTTGCAATGAATGCCGCCATCATCATTTGCCTTCCACATGGCTTGCAGTAACGCAGGAAGTCAGTAAATTTTTGATTCCAAGCACCTTGAGAAAGAGCTCAGTGATACATTTCATGGAGAAATGAGGGCTTGTGTTTCCAATCTGTGTGCCCTTGGTTTCAGTTCCACATGCTGGGTGTGTGGCATCACACCTGACTGTAGGATCATGACTGGTTCCGTTTCAGAGGACATTTCGAACAAAATAACATGCGCACAACAAAAATGTTTAATAATTGTATCATGGAGCAGGCCAGGCACCCCATCAAAATATTTCAAGGAAATAGAGGAGACCCTTTCTTGGCTAATTGTTTGAAGCAGGTGCAGAGAGGATATTCGAGCTGGCCCCACCACTTAGTTTGAAACCAAACAGAATTAATTTGCAAGATTATCGAATGAACTATAAAGAATAGCTGCAGAGTATAGAGTAATTCAACCGATCTGAAAACTGAACAAATCATCCCAATTTAATGATGTTGCAAATTACTGCAACAATCTCCATAAACAAGGCCTTGGCACAAAATATGAAATCAAACATAGGTCCACAGCGGAGAGATAGCAGAGAGATTCAGCATCGAACACGTTCTTCCATGGAGCTGTTTCTTTGACAAGAGTCTCACAACTGACAGACTACATGCTCTGAACAGCCAGATTGCTCGAAATCAAACCTAACCAATGACAAGATAACCATGTTAAAGAAGCAATATCGTCGGACTTGGGAGACAGCTGGTGGTAATTTATCTTCACAGTTACCATATCCTGGACGAAGGGAGAGCTTGAGAAACTCGGATCAGCGCGGTATTAATGACTTGGAGCAAGGAAGTGAACATCCACTCGCCAAAATTGCAGACGACTTTACGATCGGTGGAATGGCAACTTGTGAGCAAGATCGAAACAGCTTATTGAAATATATTAATTGTTCAAGTCAGTGGCCACAAAATTGACTAATATTGTATAACATTGAAAGACCTGAAGATATTTATTTTGGGAGGGGGGAAAAAAAGAACAGATTTTTTTTTACATGAAGGAAACTGCAACACAATGGGACTTGTGAGGAAATGTTACCAATACAGAAAAAGCTGGCACAGAGAGGCAAAAGGCATCCAGAAAGGTTAATGGAATGTTCATTCTTATTTCAAGATTTTCAAGTATCACATCAGGGAAGTCTGACTGCAACTGATCAAGATGCTGGGGAGGCAACGTCTGGAATAGTATGCAAAGTGTTTGCTACCTTATGGAAGGAAAGATGCAATTTCATTGGAGACAGATCACAGAAGGATGCTTGCAGGTTTGAAGAGAATATCTCATATGGAAAACCAAAGTCTGTTGCGAGCTATGGACTGAAGTTTACGATAATGAGAGGTGCTCTCACGAGAAATATGCATGATTCTGAAGCGGGCTTAACAGGGAAAATGCTGATAGGAGGTTTACCAAGACCAGCGTGCCAGAGTCAATAAGCACCAATTTAGAGAGAGATGAGAGGGAATGTTGTTTCTCAGGATATTTGAAACTCCGTGTCACAGAGAGCAATGATAACCAAAATCCTTGTTTATATTTAAGACTGAGATAGGTAGAATCTTGATCCATCGGGGAATCACGGGTTACAGAGAAAGTCAAAATAGTGGATGAGAGGAATTTTGGGACAGAGTCGGTCCTGTTGAATAGCAGAGCAGGTTTGAGATGCAGAACCACCTATTCCTCATTGTGTCTGACATTACTTTAATATTTTTCTCGTTCACTCCTTCCTAAATGATATTTTCACCGTTCAGACAGTGAGAACTTTAATCTTTCAAGTCATACAATCCTTTACGAAAACATGACTAGAATGGGTTTGTGGGGAGGGGTGGGGGGGGGTTTGCAGGGCGGGGCTGGGGCTAGTTCGCTCGGGTCAAGGTGGGAATTCGGAAAGCAAACAGAAACCTGTTCACCACTCTCTAATTAAGACGGAGACGCAATGAAACCACTATATTGTAATCAGGCAGATTATTCAGTCATATTTGATCACTGAACACTTTTTAGTTGCTGGATTGTCTATGTCAAAACAATGTTTACTCTGTTGGATGGCTAATATTTGGATACTGAGAAGTATGTATCATGTGTTCTGTCCACAGTCAAACAGCATCTGAAGTGATAAATACATACAGTTCCAGATGATTGCCAATTGGACACTCGAAAATATGGACATTGTACAATGTCTACAGTAATACAGTATGGACAGTGTTGAAGAACTGAAATTTAGACATTCAGCAGCATGCATCATATGTATTATCTGCAATGATTCAATGTCTACAGCATGGGAGACTGATAATTAAACATTCAGCTTTGTGTAGTCTGTATATGGAAAACAGGACGGCAGAATGAGATGCCGGATGTTTTACAATCTTTACCGTGAGACAATGAAGCTTTTGTTGCGCTCTGGGAGACGGAAACTAACTTTTTGGCCGTTAAGTCTGTGTTAGAAGAACTCAATAATAGGCAGTCTGTTGAGGTGGTGACGTGTAAGTGTCCCTATCTTTAGTCCAGAGATCTGGGTTCTTTGAGCCATGGACTCCTACAGCACGGAGGAGAAAGTGAGGACTGCAGATGCTGGAGATCAGAGATGAAAAATGTGTTGCTGGAAAAGCGCTGCAGGTTAGGCTGCATCCAAGAAGCAGGAGAATCGACGTTTCGGACATAAGGCCTTCTTCAGGAATGAGTAGGGTGTGCCAAGCAGGCTAAGATAAATGGTAGGGAGGAGGGATTTGGGGGAGGGGCTTTGGGAATGCGATAGGTGGAAGGAGGTTAAGGTGAGGGTGATAGGGCGGAGAGGGGGCGGAGGCGGAGACGTCGGGAAGAAGATTGCAGGTACCTGGGGGATGCAGTGAGAGAGGGACTCACTGAAATCCTTGTAGAGGGAGGAAGAGAGCTTCTTCAAGGAAGGCATCCTTGCAAGAGGATTCGCAGTAGTTTAAAATCAACTCGGAGAAAGTTAGAAACGTCGATTCTCCTGCTCCTTGGATGCTGCCTGACCTGCTGCGCTTTTCGAACAACACATTTTTCAGCTCTGATCTCCAGTATCTGCAGTTCTCACTTTCTCCTACTTGATTTTAACCTGAAACATGAGGGGACATGAGAGTCTTTAGCAGGTCAGTTCAAAAAAACCTGTAATGCTTTGTATCGCTACGTCAGGGATAAACGAATGACAAGGTTTAGATTAGGGGCAGTCAAGGATAGTCCTGGGACGTTGTGTGGGGAGTTCGAGGAAATATGAGAAGCATTAAATGAATATTTCTCGTCCTTACTCAAGGACGAGAAATATAAAAACCTCTCGATCAGACCATCCAACACTTCACTGCTAACCTTGGGCGTATACTGTGTGAAAATTGCAAGCCTTATCTCCCCGATTAAATAATTGGCCTCACTAATTTGTTAATACACGTCTATCTAACATTCGAAGACACCTTGGGATGATCTCCCGCTCCCGCTATCCACAGTATTTTATAAAGTTGCTCTACTTCTGTTTCGCAGTTGCTTTCCATGGCTCCTCTTGTCCTTTTCTATCTATTAGCATCTGGGAAAAATGCTTCAACTTTCCATCTTCGTGTCATTGCTATTGTGTAACTGTTGAGGTTGGGTCCCTGGTTTGCCAATTTTACTATCCGAATGATGTCAACAATGAAGATTCAGTTCGGGCATCAGCTGAGGTAAAGATCATAAGGAATACGTTCAAACATCACTTCTCCAAAGCATGACTGAAGATGTACCTCTGTTTCTATGAACATCTGGGTGTGTTTGTCGGTGGTGTCTGTGCGAATATTCATGTGTTCCTAAGCATCGTTGACATTGTGTGTGTATATGTCAGTGCATGTGGTCGGTCCTGGATTTGAGTGTATGCTTGTGCATGTTACTGTTTGAGTCATGAATGAAATGCCTCGCACGGGCATCACAGATTCTGTCCGTCTTTTGTTTTTCACAGTTATTAACTACAGGAGACCCTGCGTTATCCAATGAGTTCATTTCATTTTCCAAGTAGATCATACTGCAGCAGAAAATCAGCAAAGGATGAGAACTGTCCAGTTCTTAATTTTCAATTTCTTGGTGATGATGCAGGGACCATAAAATGTGGCGTTGGGAACGCATAGAAGGTCAGGCAACACCCAAGGACCAGGAGGGTTGACGTTTCGGGCAGGAGTCTTCAACAGTTCAGGGGAATAGAGGGGCGGACTGAGAAATGAATACCAGGTTTGGGGCCGGTATAAAAGTAGGTTGGATTACGATAGGTGCACATAGATAGAAGGTGATTGTGTTAGGTCCCTGGGGATGTTGGAACGGATAGGTGAAAAGGAATATGTAAATGTTGTGCAGAACAATAGGATAGTGCCAAGTCAGAGGGGTTGGATGTGAGATGGGAGTGAAGATTTGGAAACTGGTGAAGTCAACGTTGAGGCCATGTGCTTCTAGATCACCGAGATGAAAAATGACATGTGCTTCCTCCAGTTTGTGGGTGGCCTTGTTTAGGCGGTGGAGGAGACCCGGAATGAGCACATCATCGAGGAAGGTGAAATGTTTTGCCACCTTCATTCTCTGTATCCTGGCCCTGTCGAGATTGTGCGCATCTCCATGAACCCTAACTCACTGTTTTAGAAATGTCAATACAGTTGATCAGTGCATTGCTATTATCCTGGAGCCTGTGTCTAATTTCAGATTGTGACGAATGTGAACCATGTTGCCATCGGGGGGCAATGGTCAGAAATGGCAGAGACATAGTCACTACTGTCAGCTCCTTACCAGCCAGCTTCATAGATTCACTGTTGAGAGAACATGCGAAATGCACTGCTACCATCTCTCTGAAGTGTGATCAGAGGGATATTAGACAATATGTTACAAACGTATGTTCACTTCCACCTGGAAGGGCAAGGGTGGTAAATATACGGGAGCACTGAAAATCGTACTCCAAGACATTCATCATCCTGACTTGGAAATATATCGGTCATTCCGTAAATATTGCCCTGTCCAGATCGTAGAATTTCAAACTTGGCAGTTGGTTATGGGTCAGTCTATAGCACACGGACTGCAAGAAGGAGCTCACCTCCTCCACCACCAATAACCCCATAAACTGTTCTCTAAAATGTGTGTGACAGTGAAAACACGTTGAAATAGAATCAGAAGAAATGGGAGAGTCGGATTTTGGATGTGGTCCAGGAATTCGATTGTCACCCCGACCCGAGAGTAATTAACACCAAATTATACATCACAAAACCAGAGGATGTTCAGCTTGCGTTCTTTCGTGTTTGGTTAGTGAAACCGAATGAACACATTTCCGAAATCTGGGGCTTACACACCTTCACTCAAAAATGCTCACATTTGTCACTCTCTGAACGATCATTTTTCACGCTTCTCAGAGGCTTTCCCGTCATGTACCCATTCAGGACTGAAGCACATTTCAACAAATCCAATTTACGAGCTCCTGGGTCAATATTCCCCTCGAACTTACTGCACACGTTCCTTGCTTCCAGCAAACACAGCCAATAATAAATCAGGGCCTGAGAAGTCCCAATCTTCAGATTACAAGTGAGCCACTAGAGAGCTGACAAATGTGAATTAACGTTAAAACTACACGTATATATGACAAAATCTCTACTACTTGTGGATAAAAAAAGAATATTTGCATTCAAGGCGTGTATTTGTAATCGTCAGTGTTTTCATGGTTCCCTTCCTTCCAACTGACTTCCATAAATGGTTTTGTTTGCTTTGTTTGAGTTATTGTCCCGTGTACTGAAATACACTGACATGCACACAAACTGACACACACCCACAGACATAGACACTCACTCACCATAACACACCATAACACACTGAGCACCATAACACACTCATACAGACACTGAGCACTGAAAATGCACGTAAACAAAGAGATCTATACTCACGGCTACACACACTCAATATTACCCAACCAACATGCTCAGATATGCACAATCCCATACACTCAACTTAAGGAATATATACAAACACAGAGAAACACATATTCACAAGGAAAAAATAATGAACAGTTGCATTACTAACATTAATTACATCAACGTACACATAATCAGGTACGTTTTTGTATGTTTGGAACAGAAGCAATAAAGAAAAACGATCAAAAGGAAATAAAATCTAACATCTATCGATTGAAATGGCAACGGGATTTCTTCTCATATGAGTCAGCCCGTCAATCAGTGTGGCTAAAATTCTGGATCATCAAAATCATCTGATCGTTTATTGCACCTTCACTATATCCTTCAGGCCAAATCCCTCTGAGATGGCGATGCTTTTCTATTTCTTGCCTGATTAGAATTCCTACATTGTTGGCCGTTCTTTCTCTGATCTCCTCAGCTTCTTACTACCCTGCATTTCCGCGGACAAGCTGGTCTTTATGTTACCGAATGCTGAGGCTCAGGCAGCACTTGTTTGGGTTAAAGCACCTTCTCCCGTGCCTCAGTATCACTTGTGTATCTTCACCAACTCTTTTATCTGATGTTATTTTGTTCATGATAATTAACAAATAGCTGAGTGTTTGGGACACAGGACGACTAACTGCCTCTAATGAAAGCTCAGTGCCAGAAATCGTACAATTAATCCGGTCGGTAACTGAGTGTATCCTGATATTTTGATCTGTATTTTATGGAATCACTATCTCCCAATTTCAGTTGTCACTTTGCCTGTTCAATGCAGCTTTCCATACTCTATTTTATAGTTTATGTAACGCGGAAAATGAGCAATAATTCTAGGGTGCTTTGTAATACTGAGACACTCTATTTTTTTCTCTGACATGTCTGCTGTAAGAATTCCAATTTGTTTCCCATCTGCTTCTGCTCCCATCAAACGTGCGACTGAAGACACCACTGTACAAATCATGAATGTAGAGACTAGAATTTACAATGACTGTAAAATCTCTGAGAAGCATTGTACATGATTATTCAGAGAGCGCTGTATCGGAGAGTGTTAGACTGAAGATCTCAATATGCTGTGATGCAACGGCAATTCCTGTTGTGCCTGTGTTACAGCCGAATTCTTCCAGCACATTCTAATCCTGACGTTTCCATTTCCCTGACTCTACTCCTCATTATTTTAACAGTCTAACATATTTTCGTGACCAGAAATACCACAGGACATCCTGGGCCAATAGGAACAGAGATTGGCAGAAATATACTCCAATGCAATGTCAAGAAAAAGACATTTACTGTTTCTGATCTCGGCCAATTTTATCCTATCATTGACTTTACAGCAGTTCTGGCATGTTCAGAATTGTCACACAAGTTATAGCGCACATTTCCATGTTTTTTTTTTCTCGGTTCCAGGGCCAGGAAGACCAGACGTGATCACACGTATGCTGTTTCAAATTTTAGTGCATAAATTAGGAAAATGATCATGAAAAGGTGCCAAGCAGCATATCTAACTAATCATTTTATCTTTTTGATTAAGACGCTATCTGGAGAGGGACAGATTCGGGCCCAAATCCTGGTCTTTTGGGATGGGGAGCAGACCACGTTCAAACTCAACAGTTCGTTTTGGTTAGCCCTGACCTTGTTTTGACTTTGATAACTCGATCTCTCTTATATCCCTTCCCACATACTGTCCTTCACACAGCCGAAACCGTTTCCTTCCTTCCTTCCTTCCTTCCTTCTTTCCTTCCTTCCTTCCTTCCTTCCTT
This sequence comes from Chiloscyllium plagiosum, assembly GCF_037043375.1. Lineage (NCBI taxonomy): Eukaryota > Metazoa > Chordata > Chondrichthyes > Orectolobiformes > Hemiscylliidae > Chiloscyllium > Chiloscyllium plagiosum. Next base: position 13,427,059 of record NW_028270179.1, on the reverse strand, counting down.
CCTTTCTCCCTTTCGTTTTTCCTTTCTTTCTTCCTTTCTTTCTTTCTTCCTTTCTTTCTTCTTTCCTTTCTTTCTTCCTTCCTTTCTTTCTTTCTACCTTTCTTTCTTTCTTTCTTCAGTCCTTCCTGTTTTCTTTCTTTCTTTCTTTCTTTCTTTCTTTCTTTCTTTCTTTCTTTCTTTCTTTCTTTCTTTCTTTCTTTCTTTCTTTCTTTCTTTCTTTCTTTCTTTCTTTCTTTCTTTCTTTCTTTCTTTCTTTCTTTCTTTCTTTCTTTCTTTCTTTCTTCATTCCTAATTCTCTTTCTTTCATTGGTCAGGACAAACATAAGAGCATTGCCTTGAATTCTGTTCAACACATTTACAGGAAGAATTTGGAAGCTTTGGAAAGGGTGCACAAGAGTTATCCCAGGAAGCAATCTTCATTAGGGGGCATTGACTAAAAGGACACCCTGGAAAAATTTCTGCAACAGCGGAGGATAGAAAAAAAAATGACATACATGGCTGACGGTCAGAACCTTCTTCGCTGAGTTGAAATGTCTAAAACGAGGGAACATGTTTTAAAGGCGAGAGGGGAAAATTTCAAAGATATATGAGGGGCAAATTTCTTTACACCGAGGGAGTCAGGATTCTGAAACGCGCTGTTAGGGGTGATGGTGGATCCAGGTACCAAAGAAGATACTCAGGAACACTTTGATAAGCCTATGAATATGCAAGGAATGAAAGAATGTAGACAAGGGCAGGAAGAAGCGATTAGTCTATTTTGACGTCATGTTCAGCACAAAATCATATGATGAAGGACGTCTTCTGGTGCTGTAAGCTTCTATCATCTGGCAGTTTCGAGCTTCTAAAGGATTCATGCGCTGTGATGCGTTCTCAAAAATATCTGTTTCTTGTGTAGTGAAGTGGGGAAGCCAGCAAATGTTGACATTGCATCAGTTTTACCATGAGCGAGTGAGTTCGCGAGAGAGAGAGAGAGAGAGAGAGAGAGAGAGAGAGAGAGAGAGAGAGAGAGAGAGAGAGAGAGAAGCACACAGAAACACACAACGAAAAACGAAGAGGTGCATTAACACAGAAACATAAACACAGGCACGTGCAAAAAAAACCCTAGATGCGCACACACGCACACTGACAAGCACACATGCACACACATACACAGTCACATATTGACAGACATGTAAATCATGACAAACACACAACTGTAGACTCACATGCTAATCTATACAGAGAGAGACATAGACATTAAAATAACGAGAATTACGGATATGCACACATGTGCTCTGAGTGTCTAAATACAGAGCAGATTCGGTATAATGTTCATAAATATGAGGTTAACGAATTTGATTGTAAATTTAGTAAGGTCGATTATTATTTGAGTGACTGCAAATTTGGAGATTGGATTGTTTAGTGAGAGTGTGGGGTTTGTGTTTTCAGTATGGGGTCACGGTGGGGGCCTGTGCTCAGAATAGAGTCTGAGTGTTCAATGTAGAGCAATGTGGTCAGTGTGGGTTCAGTGTGCTCGGTATGGGCAGTATATGATCTGTATGTTCAGAGTGGGGTCTGTGTGGTCAGTGTCGATGCTGTATGTTCAGAATGGGGTCTATATGTGAAGTGTGAGGTCAATGTGGGGCCTGTATGTTCACTGTGGACTCTGTGATTTCATTGTGGGGTCTGTGTCTTTAATATGGGACCTGTATGTTCAGAATAAGGCCAGTGTGCATACAGGTTCTGGTCAGCGTATTCAGTGTGGGGGTGTCTGTGTTCAGTGTGGGCTGAGGGCGATCAGTGTACGCATCTCTGTGTTCCGTGTCGGGTCTGTGGGATCAGTGTTTGGGCATCTGCGTTCAATGCCGAATCTGTGTGATCAGAATTGGATCAGTGTGTGTTCAGTGTGAGATCAATCTGTTCTCAACGTGGGATCGGTGTTTTCAATGTGGCGTCTGTGGCAGCACCAGAGGTAGGGGGAGGGAGAGAGACAGAGAGAAAGAGAGGAAGAGAGGCTTCTGAAATCCGCATACTCTCTCTGATCCTCCTCCGCCTCAATGGCCATGTCCTGCCTACAGGGAGAGAAGACATGCAATCAATCTGCATCACTATGGCTGCACCACAAAACGCGCATGAATTGCGACAGAGGTGAGTTACTGATGCGATTTTGTTTATTAGGGATCCTGGGGGTGTAGGGTTATTGGGAACTGCCGTTCGTCAAAAGGTGCCATCACAGAAAAGCCTGAATTGAATAAGCCAGCTGTCAGAATCTGCGACGTCGTTGGGTTAGCAGACATCTACCCGTCAAGCAGTTCGTCTCATCCGGCAATAAGTGGAGTGCGTGTGCAGCCGTGTGTGGCTGGGGATTGTCCTGATCGGCACAGAGGTCTGACGCAGTTCCATCCCAGGCTTTGACATCCCAGTATCATTCCTGAAAACAGCAAAAAAAAAGCTCACTGCTGGCCCCGGTCATCTCCCCACTCCCCCACATTATCTCCCTTTGAACAAGGCTTTCATTATCCAAAAAATCATTCAGATTCCAACTTCACATCTTTGTCACATAGTCCACTCTGATAGCCTCCCAAGTGAAGCTCCACTCACTCCTTCAGCGATCTTGACCTCCGAGAGCATTTCCTCAATGAATCACCTCACTGTCAATATCCCAGATCTACCACTGAGAGAGAATCTCACAATTACCACTTGATGTTCAATGCCATCACCATCACCGTATCAAACCTTGTCCATCACAGTGGTTAACGACAGAGCCCACTCCCAAAATCTTCTCAAGGGGGAGTGATCTACGGATGAGCAACAAATGGTGGACCAGAGAGGCCCTATCACATGCTATGAGTGAAAAGGATTAAAGGGTGATTGAAGACAGTAGTGCTGTGTTTTAGCGGGCACGAATCCTTACAATGTATTTTTCCCCTTCCCACCCTCTGACAGCACCATCCCCTCGAATTGTTATACCACGCCGCCCAATCCTATTGCTCAGTTGTTCCAAGCGTTCAGAAGTGTATGTTGGAGCATGGATCCTGACGAGAGTCGAAGAATGTAAAATACTTAAGATGATGTTCAGTCAACCACCTTCGACGATATCAGAAACAGATCACAAATCACATATCTCTATCCCTGCTGTCATTGAAACTTTTTCCTCTCCTTTAGGTTGTTATCTCGCTCTTTGCCATCATTAATCTCTCAACACCTACTTAAATCTCTAACATCTTTATTTACAATGCCTCTCCGACATGACTCATTCTCTTTCTCTCTCTCTACTCTATTGCTTTGTATACTTTCCATTATTAATCAAACTCTGTTTCTCGAACGGTTTTTCCAAATATTTCCGTATTGTTACTTCTGTACCTCGACTTCTCTCTCTTTGAATCTTATTACTCTCTCGAGCGCATTTATCTTTTCACTCTGTTACACATTGGTACCGAAAAGCTTTATTTTCCTCTCTCGTTGCCCCTCACTATTGTTTCTACCACTACTTCAGTTTTTCACACCTTTATCATCTCTCTATTTCCCTCACTGCTCTCTCAATCTTTGCTTCTCTCTAATAATGTTATCTAGCCTTTCTCTGGTCCCAATGCTCTCTCAATCTCAGTTTCGATTCTTCTTACTCCCTTGTTCCTCAGTCGATCTTTATTTCGCTCTCTCTCTCTCTGCCTTTATTTCCGTGTATCGCACTTTCCTGACTCCATTTCGCAATCGGGTGTTTCCCCCCAAACCCAGCAGGATATGTCAGTGACGGGACTATCCAGAAACGATTAATTTTGCCTTCCTCTGTGTCGGTTTCCCCAAACCAGCTTATGGAAGGTCCACCCACCTGTGGCTAGGTACCTCACATTCACTCTTCTGGGGCCAGCGACACCCTCTCCGAGCACCAGCATTGCTACGGCCAAGAACAGAGCTATCATTCTTTCTCACTCAGCTCTGCAGATTCCCAGTGAGATTGCCGCAATACAGGAGCTCTGTATAGTCTGCTCGGAGAGACACCTTCAGTTAATAATCTATGAGTTTGTGTGCGAGGATCAGCACAGCCCGCCCTTCCAGAGAGTCTTAGACTTGTTAACGTGGCAGACAGCGAACAGAGTATGGCAATGTGCCCTCACTGTGAAAAGTGTATGTTGTTCTGATCAACATACAACAGGAATGATGCATTTATACAGCCAGGGGAGAGGGCGTTCAGAATAGATTTATTGGTTTGATGAGTGTCAGCAATGATGAGAGTTTCGATAAACTGAGGTTGTGTTCTCTGGAATAGAGAAGGTGGAGGGGTAACTGTGATATAGACCAGTCCTGACCCTTCAAAATATTTTCAGAAAGTCGCCTAAACCCGAACGTTGGTACTATTTTAAAGGGAATTGGAAGTTCCGTGCCCCAGATGTAGTGTGACTAGTCAATATACTCGACGTGAAACAAAATACAATTTTTCAATGCTATAGTTAAAGTTTAACCAAAGGCAGAAAATATAGAAAAGCACAATTATTGGAAAGAATGACAACAATTCCAATTTTAAGCATTGCAACATTTATTTAAACACCCGTCCAAATCAACCATATTCTTTATGGAAGGAATTCTGCTGTCCTTACCCAGTGAGGAACCACCTCACGACAGTGCCGCATTGATACGTTTAACTGTCCAGACAGCGAGGGAGAGGCACTAAATCTCTCCCCTAGAAAGCGAGCCTCACAGGCCATAAAAAAGTTTGCTTTATAAAATATATTTCAGAACTTTTCATCTGATCTGTATCAGGTTATGTTGGACTGTGCATTCTGCTTGTCAAATATTTACCTCGGTCACGGAACAGATTGCCATTCTGCCTGTCTGCTTGGAACGAAGTTATCGAGATGTTCACGGATGAGTCACTTTACTGTCGGTTTCACATTTAACTATATAAACTATGCGTAGGAGTAGGCCATTCCGTTCTTAGACCCTCTGCATCATTCACTGTGATCATGGCTGATCGTGCAATTATGTCGCCTTGCTTTTTTCCCATAATCTTTGATCCATTTAGCTCCAAGAACCATGTTTAACTCCTTCTTAAAAACATTCCAAGTTTTGGTCTCGAGCATTTTCTCAGGCAGAACATTCCACAGGCTTCTCACTCGCTAGGTTAAATGAAACATCCTCGGCCTTAGTGCTAAATGGCCTATCCTATACCTCTTAGCCTGTCGTATCTGGACTCCTCTGGTCATGGGGATGATCATTTCTGATTTTCGCCTGTCCAGTCTTGCTGGATTGTACAGATTCAGGCGATTGAGCCACTGGAGCCCGTTCAAGTATTCAATGAGATCATGACTGATCTGTGGGCAAGTTATATGAGAATGCCCCCGACCGGCCTCATTCTTCTGAACTCCAATGATCAACGTCGAAAGCGAACACATACGTATTTATTCATCAGTTCCACCATCCAAGTCTGGTGAATCTTTGGTGCACTGGCTCCGTGAACATCCTTCCTCAGTTAAGGAGATTATTACACAATATTTTGTTGTGTTATATCATATTACATTACATTATATTATATTATATTATATTATATTATATTATATTATATTATATTATATTATATTATATTATATTATGTTATATTATATTACATTACATTATATTACATTTATCACGTCAGGCTCAGGAAGCTTGACCTTATCTCAAATTCTTTCATTGGACTGCATGGTGGCTCAACCATTAGCACTACAGTCACTGCACAGCAGGCAGTCAGGTTTGACTCCACGCTCCGGAGGTTGTCTGTGTGGTGTATGCACATTCTCCTAATATCTGCGAATTCTCCATCTGCCACAATGGAGTTCCAACCCGCTTTCACATGTGGTTGTCGCTTGCAGTCTTGATTGAACATCTTCAAACGTTTTGTTTGTACCCAAAAGGACATCCCCAGCGTTATTAATTGCAGGAAAGATTATCAATCTATTACTCACCTGTGGTGATGGATAAATACACAGATTGTGGAGGGAAGGGAATTCTCCTCCGAGTGCTTGGCTGTTCCGCACACAGTCCAATGATGTGCAAGTTTGTTGGATTGTTCAAGATAAATTGCCCTTAGTATGTAGGAAGGTGCAGATTGTGTGGATGCACCATGGAAAGTGCCAGGCTATAGTGACAGAGTGGTGATGTACTCTAGGTGGCAGGGTTAGTGTGGATTTGATGAACCAAATGGCCGCCTTCCTCCTCCTCTACCTTCCATGTTTCTGTGTCTATACGTTTAAATATGGGTTCCAGTGAAAGCTTCTGACTCCACACGAGACTCGACGCGCTGCAACGCAGTTACCACTGACCCAATCTGTCTCGACAAGTGATGCGAGGTCTACAGCATTGCGCTCATGACTGACGTACTCCGTTTCTACATGTAAATTCAAACCAACAGTACTGTCATGCAAATTGACCTGCTCTTGCCCTAAATGAGTCTCTCATCCCTCAACACTTTGGTGATCAAAAACCTGTCCTGACTCTACAGGTGACTTCATATACACAGCATTTTTGGTATCACGAACCTACTCTATCCTCTCACGTGACTCCATTCACTGCAATGTGATAACCACTAATACATTATGGACCGACATGCGACTCCAGACTCAAAGCACTGTGGTCATCATTGACATGAGTTTTGTCTACTTTTGAATCCAGACTCACAGAATTGTGTTTAACACTCAATTTCGCTTCTCTTTCCGTGTTACGCCATACCCACAGCACTGTCGTCATCATTAACTTTCAAATGATTTCAAGCCAACAGCACTGTGGTTTCCACTGGCATGCTCCTTTTTGACATGTTCCTCCATACTCATGGATATTACTGACCTGCTCTGTGTCTGCATGTGACTCCAAGTGCAGAACTGCAGCATTCATTGACCTTAATCTGTCTTCGATGTAATTACAGAACAAAACTGTATTATGCTTATCATTGACATGTTCTGACTCCACATGTATCTCCAGATCCATAGCATTGATGTTACCACTACCCTGCTCTGGACCCATATGAAAGTGCAGATCTAAAGCATTGTGATTGCTATCGTTATTTCTTAATCCTACTTGTGACTCCAAATGCACATCACTGTGGCCCATGTGGACCTGTTCTTTTTCTACATGTGAAACCAGATCCACAGCACTGTTACCACTGAACAGCTACATTCCTACATGTGACTCTAGGACCACAACATTTTGGTTATCGCGTTCCTGCTCTATCTCTGCATGTGATGCAAGGCCGACTGCACTGTGGTGAGCACTGACATTCTCTGTCTCTGCACATGACTGCAGACCACAGCACTGTGCTTCCTACTGACGTGCTAAGTCTCAAAGTGTAACAGCTGGCCAATAACGAGTTATCACTGACCACTTCAATCTTGACGTGTAACTTCAGACCCACAGCACTGTGATTACTGCTGGCTTGTTCTGGATTTTCATGTTACATCAGACAAAAAGGATTATGGACACCAGTCTGGGCCCACAGCCCTGCCAGTATTTCTGAGGTAGTCTGGACTGACGAGAGTGTCCAGGCCCATAACAGTGGTGATCACTAATCTGCTGTGTCTCTGCAGGTGAATTCATATCGGCAAAACTCCGGTTATTTCTGATGTGATCTCTTTCTACATTTTACACCAGACCCACAATACCCTTACTCCCTCTCGTCTGTTCTGTTTCTGCATGTTAATCATGGTGAACAGCATGTTGGTTGTGATTTATCTGATCTGTGTCCAGACCCACAGCACTGTTTTAACTGTGATGTGTTCATTCTTGTATTCTAACTCATGGCCAACAGCACTGATTATCACTGACATGTGGTTTCTCAATACATGACTGCAGACCAACAACGCTGTAGTTGCAACTGTCCTGCTCTGTCATTAAATTTAAATCCAGTTCCAGAGAACTGTGGTTATTGCTGGCCTGATCACTGTCTACTTATGATGCCAGACATTTGGTATTGTAGCAATCATTGACCTATACGTTGCTGCACATGACATCATACTCACAGCAATTTGGATCCATTGATCTGGCCTGAGTTTACAATTGAATCCAGACCAACAGCACTGAGATCGATATTGACCTGTTCTCGACCAAATGTGATTCCACATCTTCAGCACGAATTTTATTACTGACCTGCCCTGTCTCTCCATGTGTCTGCAGATCCACAGTACATTTGGTTATAACTGACCTGCTTGGTCTCTGCTTGTGACTGAAGAACAACAGCACTGTGTTTCAAATTGACCTGTTCCAGAACCTACATGTGACCCGCAGATTTTCCGTACAGTGGTTACATGGACCTGCTCAGTTTCGACATGAAAATTGGAGCCCAAAGCACTCACGGTATCTCTGACCAGTTCTGGATCTACGTGCGACTGCAGATCTTCAGCGCTGTAGTTATCACAAATCTGCACTTTTCTATATGTGAATACAGCACCACAGAAATATAGTGACCACTGACAACTGCACGTGACACCAGATCAACAGCATTGCATCTACTACTCAACCGATCTTTGCCTCCAAGTGATGCTAGTCTGACACTTGCAATTTTTTTTTTGTTTCTACAGTTTGTTCCAGCCACAACTCTGATTTAGCCGTTGACCTGCTCTACCCACTTCTGATTCTAGGCCAACAGTATTGTAGATACCATTGCTGTGCTTTGTTTTCACGTATGATTGTGCACCCACAGCACTGTGGTTGCTTCTGACCAGCTCTGCCTCTGCATGTGACACGATACGAACAATACTGTGGTTATCACTGACCTGCTGTGCCTCTGCATATGAGTCCAGGCCAACATCACCTTGGTTACCATTGACTTGGTCTGCGTCTTTATGTGAATGAAGACCAAAGCGCTGTGGTTGCCACTGACATGCTCCATTTCGACATCGGTGCGTGTAGGTTCTTGCCAACTTTCGTAAGCATGATCTGAACAGTCTCTACATGTGACTCCAGACCAATACCACTATGGTTGCCAGACACCTGCGGTGTCTGCACATGTGATCCCCAGGTCAACAATACTATGGTCACCACTGACCTGCTTTATCCCCAGATGTGACTTCGAAACCACAGAACACTGCGATTACTACTGACTAGCTTTACATCTTTATCTGACTCCAGATACACTGCACTTTAATTATCACTGACCTGATGCATCTCAAAATATAATACAGTGCCGAATCCCTCTGATTTTCAATAATCGCTTCCAGGTCTCGTGAGTTCTCGTGACCCTAGACTCAGCGTCGTGATTACTTCTCACCAAAGAACAAATAAGTAAGAACTAAGAAAATTACCGCATTGGAACATGCCATTTGGCTCTCCAGGCCTCCGCTAATCCACATCGTCTATCTAAACTCGTCACATATTTTCTAAAGGACTGCTCTCTGCCCAATCATGTATCTGTCTGGAAACATGTTAAATGACTCCAACTTGGCGACCTCTCCTACCTCCACTGGCAACGCGTTCTAGGAACTCATAATCCTCTGCGCAAAGAATATGCCTTACATTTTTTCCTGCTCACCTTCAACTTGTTTCCTGTAGTAATTGAAAAGGCTTTTTGCTATCCGCCTTGTATATACCTCTCATGATTTTATAGGCCTCACTCATGTCCATCCTCAGCCTGCTCCTTTCTAATGAAAATAATCCTTGTCTGCTCATCCTCTCTTCCTGTCTTGGGGCGCTCCATAGCAGGCAATATCCTGGTGAGCCCCCTCTGAACCCACTCCATCTACATTTTCTTGATAATATGGCATTCAGAAATGTACGCAGCATTCCAAATGAGCCCAAACCAAAGTCCGATATAACTGTAACATGAGCTGAAAACTCTTGTACTCAATCCCCCGCCCAATGAAGGAAAGCATGACTTTGGCATTCTTGACCATTCTGTCGACCTGCGTTTCCATTTTCAGGTTACAATGTACCTGAACACCCAGACCTGTCTGCGTATCAACTTCCCCAAGGATTTTCCATTTATGTATAGTTCATTCTTGAATTAGATTTTCCAAAATGCATCACTCTGCATTTTCATGGATTGAACACCACCGCTGATTTCCATACCCAACTCTCCAGTCTATCATCATTCCGCTGCATTCTCTGACAGACATATCCATGATCTGCGACTACAGCAATCTTCGTACATCTGCCATCTTGCTAATCAGAACACATATGACTTATTCCAGATCAATATTATTAACAGCAATGCGCCCAACACTGATCCCTGTTGAATACCAGTGGTCACACTTCTTCATTTGGAGAAACTCCCTGCCACTAATAATCTCTGTCTCCTGCTGCAAAACATGTGATCTCTCCATCTCGCTAGGACACCCTGGACCAATTCAACTTCACTTTCTCCATCAGTCCACCATAGGGAGCTGTATACGATGTCTCACTGCGATCCATATCTACAGTTCTTCCCACATCAATCAACTTTGTCAATTCATCAAAATCTTCGATTAAGTTGGTAAGACACGATTTTCCCTGCAGAAAGCTATGCTACCAACCACTGTTAAGCCCATTTTCTTCCAAATATGAATAAATCCAACCCCTCCAAATTTTCTCTCGCAGCATCCCTCCCACTGACGTCAGACGCATTGGTCTAGAATCACCTGAATCATCCCTGCTACCCTTCTTAACGAGCGAACGACAATCGCAATTTTCCAGTCCTCCGTATTCAAACATACAGAACATGTAGAGTATAGAACATTACAGGGCAGTACAGGCCCTTCTGCACTCGATATTGCGCCGACCTGTGAAACAAATCAGAAGCCCATCTCAAATGTACTAACCCATTTTCGCCCATATGTCTATCTAATGACCATTGAAATGCCCTTCAAATTGACGAACCTACGAGTGTTGCAGGCAGTATGTTCCACGAACCTAGTAGTCTGACTAAAGAAACTACCCTGATCTGTCCTATATCTATCATCCCTGAATTTAAAATAATGTCTACTCATGCGATCCATCAGCTTCCAAGGAAAAAGACTCTCACTGTTCACCCAATCGAACCCATGATTATCTTCCCTGTCTCCAGTATGTCACTTCTCAACCTTATTCTCTCTAACAAAAACAGCCTCAAGTCCCTCAGCTGTTCCTCGTAAGACCTTCTCTCCATACCAGCCAATATTCCAGTAAACCTTCTCTGAACCCTTTACAAAGCTTCCACATTCTTCCTGTCGTCCGGTACCCAGAAGTCTACTCAATACGACAAGTATAGCTGCACTACAAATTATCACAGCTTCCGCATGACCTCGTGGTCAAGAAATTCAAGCCCTCTACCAAAAAGCTAGCACAAAGTATGTCTTCTTAACAACCCTATCAAACTCTTTGGTTCAGGCCTCAGGTATTTCCTCTCTTGCTTCCCTCAGTATCCTGGGATAGATCCCAAACGAACCTGCGGACTTTTCCTCATCTTAATGCCTTTTAGAATACCCAACACTTCCTCCCTCGTATACCTCCGTGACCTAGAGTAATCAATTATCTATCATTAACATGATATATCCATCATGCCTCTCTCCTCGATGAATACTGATGCAAATTACTCATTAAAAATCTCGCCCATTTTCCCCGACTCCACCTAACTCTGCAGGGGCATGGGAACCCAGACTGTAGCTTTAGGGTGCAGGACCTGGAGTGTAGGGAGGTTAGGAACATGGCATCAATTTCAAAGGAGGGTGCCTGTAAACAGGAAAGTGGCTTCAAAGCAAGAAGTATACGAAATAAGTTAGGTGAACTTGCAGCGTGGGTTGGTACCTGGGACTTCGATGTTGTGGCTATTACGGAGACATGGGTAGAACAGGGACAGGATTGGCAGTTGCAGGTTCCAGGGTTTAAATGTTTTACTAGGGTCAGAGGTGGGGGTAAAAGAGGGGGAGGTGTGGCATTGCTTGTCAAATATAGTATTACAGCTGTGGAAAGGACGATGGATGAAGACTCGCCATCTGAGGTAGTTTGGGTTGAGGTTAGGAATAGGAAAGGTGAGCTCACCCTGTTAGGAGTTTTTTACAGGCCTCCTAAGAGTCCTAGAAACGTAGAAGAAAGGATTGCGAGGATGATTCAAGAGAAGAGTGAAAGTAATAGGGTGGTTGTTATGGGGGACTTTAACTTTCCTGATATTGATTGGGAAAGCTATAGCTCAAGTTCGTTAGATGGGTCAGTGTTTGTCCAATGTGTGCAGGAGGGTTTCCTGACACAATATGAAGATAGGCCAACAAGAGGTGAGGCCATACTGGATTTGGTTCTGGGTAATGAACCAGGCCAGGTGTTAGAATTCGAGGTAGGTGAGCACTTTGGGGACAGTGACCACAAGACTTTTACTCTAGTGATGGAGAGGGATAAGTGTGCACTACAGGGCAAGAGTTATAGTTGGGGGCAGGGAAATAATGATGCGGTGAGGCATGACCTAGAATGTGTGGCTTGGAAAAATAAGCTTCAAGGCAAGGGCGTAATTGATATCTGGAGCTTGTTCAAGGAGCAACTATTGAGTGTCCTTGATAAGTATGTACCCGTCAGGCAGGGAGGAAAGGGTCGTGTGAGGGAGCCGTGGTTTAATAAGGAATTGGAATCCCTTGTTAAATGGAAGAGGGCGGCCTATGTAAAGATGAGGCGTGAAGGTTCAATTGGGGCGATTGAGAGTTATAAGGTAACCAGGAAGGACCTGAAGAGAGAGCTAAGAGCAGCAAGGAGGGGACATGAAAGGTCCTTAGTTGGTAGGATTAGGGAAAACCCTAAGGCTTTCTATAGGTATATCAGGAATAAAATAATGACTAGGGTAGGAATAGGTCCAGTCAAGGATAGTAGTGGGAAGTTGCGTGTAGAGGCTGAAGAGATTGGGGAGACATTGAATGAATACTTGTCGTCAGTATTCAATCAGGAACAGGACATTGTTGTCAATGTGAGTACTGATTCACAATTTAGTAGAATGGATGGCTTTGAGGTATGCAGAGAAGAGGTGTTGGAAATTCTGGAAAGGGTGAAAATAGATAAGTCCCCTGGGCCTGATGGCATTTATCCTAGGATTCTCTGGGAAGCAAGGGAGGACATTGCAGAGCCATTGGCCTTGGTTTTTATGTCCTCGTTGTCGACAGGAGTCGTGCCAGAAGATTGGAGGCTTGCAAATGTGGTTCCCTTGTTCAAGAAGGGGAGTAGGGATAACCCTAGTAACTATAGGCCGGTGAGTCTCACTTCTGTTGTGGGCAAAATCTTAGAGAGAAATGTAAGGGATAGGATTTATGAACATCTGGATAGGAATAATGTGATCAAGGATAGTCAGCATGGTTTTGTGAAGGGCAGGTCGTGCCTCACCACCCTTATTGAATTCTTTGAGAAGATGACTAAGGAGGTGGACGAGGGGAAAGCGGTAGATGTGGTGTATATGGATTTTAGTAAGGCGTTTGATAAGTTTCCCCATGGTAGACTACTGTAAGAAATACGGAGGTATGGCATTGAGGGTGAGTTGGAGGTTTGGATTAGGAGTTGGCTGGCTGGAAGAAGACAGAGCGTATTAGTTGATGGCAAAGGTTCATCTTGGAGTGCCGTCACTAGCGGTGTTCCACAAGGATCTGTTTTGGGACCATTGCTGTTTGTCATTTTTATAAATGACCTGGAGGAGGGGTTAGAAGATTGGGTGAGCAAGTTTGCGGATGATACGAAAGTCGGAGGAGTTGTAGACAGTGAGGAAGGATGTGGCAGGTTACAGCGGGATATAGATAAGCTGCAGAACTGGGCAGAAAGGTGGCAAATGGAGTTCAATGTAGCTAAGTGTGAGGTGATTCACTTTGGTAAGAGTAATAAAAAGATGGGGTACTGGGCTAATGGACGTATACTTGGTAGTGTGGATGAGCAGAGGGATCTTGGTGTCCATGTACACAGATCTTTGAAAGTTGCCACCCAGGTAAATAGTGCGGTGAAGAAGGCATGTGGCGTACTGGCTTTTATTAGTAGAGGAATTGAGTTCCGGAGTACTGAGGTCATGTTGCAGTTGTATAATACTCTGGTGCGGCCGCATCTGGAGTATTGTGTGCAGTTTTGGTCGCCATACTATAGGAAGGATGTGGAGGCACTGGAACGGGTGCAGAGGAGGTTTACCAGGATGTTGCCTCGTATGGTAGAAAAATCGTATGAGGAAAGGCTGAGGCACTTGGTGTTGTTTTCTTTGGAGAAAAGAAGGTTTAGGGGTGACTTGATAGAGGTGTACAAGATGATTAGGGGTTTAGATAGGGTCGACAGTGAGAATCTTTTTCCACGTATGGAGTCAGCTATTACAAGGAGGCATAGCTTTAAATTAAGGGCTGGTAGGTATAGGACAGATGTTAGGGGTAGGTTCTGAAATCAGCGAGTCGTGAGTTCATGGAATGCACTGCCAGTAGCAGTGGTGGACTCTCCCTCATTATGGTCATTGAAGCTGGCATTGGATAGGCCTATGGAGGATAGTGGGCTAATGTAGGTTAGGTGGGCTTGGATTGGCGCAACATCGATGCCGAAGGGCCTGTATGCGCTGTATTCTTCTATGTTCTATGTTCTATTCATAACGTTCCTCATTTGCCCTTGCGTGTTCCAACCCTTTCTCTAGGTGCCATAATGCTCCCTAATAAAATGTTGTGGAATTTTCCTTAACCCCGATTGCTCACGATATTTTATGATTACTTATTGCCCTCTTAGTTCCTTCTTTCAGATTGTTCCTACTTATCTGATGTTCTTCCAAAACTCGACTGTTTTCAATCGCCAAAAAATTATGTATGTTTCCTTTTCCCCTTAGCTAGTCTCACAACTTCACCTGAAATCCATTGTTCCGTACTCTTGCCATTTCTCCTCCTAATTTTCATAATGGCATGTCTGTCCTGCACTCTAATCAACCTCTCTTTAAAAGCCTCCCACATATCAAATGTGGATGCACTTTCAAACAGCTGCTCCCAATTCACAATTCCCAGCTCCTGTCGAATGTTGCTATAGTTGTCTATCCACCAATTTCGCATTCTTCCTTCCGTACTACTTTCGCTTTTGTTCATGAGTGTTCTGAATCTTACGGACTTGTGATCATTATTCCCAAAGTAATCCACTACGGAAATCTTAACCAAATGTCCGTGGTCACTCTCTAACATCATGTCCAGTATAGCTCCTTTCTACTTATATAATGCTCTATAAAACTCTCCTGGATGCTCCTTAGAAACTATCATTTGCCTGTTCCTCTGAGTGAATCCTAGTCAATGTTGGAAAATTAAAATGTCTATATCACCACCTCCCTATTGCTCCTATCCCTTTCCATCATCTGTTAAAATATTGGTATTTCTATCTCACGCTCGCTCTTCGGATGCCTGTCGTATAGCCCCAACAATGTAACCAGACCCGTCCTATTTCTGAGCTCTGTCCATATTGCCTGAATGCTGAGTCCTCCATTTTGCGCTCCTTCAGCACAGCTGTGATAGTTTATCTGACTATAATGCAAATCATCCACCCCTTTTACGTCCCTCAAAATTCTCGCCTGAATTATCTAAAGCCTGGGGATTCCATTTGCCTTTCACGACCTTCCCTCAAGCAAGTCTGTGTAATAGCAATAACGCAACACAGCCAGGTACTAATACAAACCCTTTGTCTGTCTGGCTTACTTTCTACGCATCTTGCATTAAAACAAATGCACATAAAATCACCTGTCCCTTTGTGTTCGTCATCTATTCCCTGCCTAAATTATCCCTAAGTCAGGCTGATTTCATTATCCAATTCTTTCCAGGGTTTAATTTAAGGAAGGATAACTTTATTTCTGTCCACTAATCTACTCATTTAGTTCCGATTTACCTGCCACATTTGTTTAAATCCTCCCTAACAGCGTTAGCAAAATACCCGCGACGTCAGTGGTTCCAATCCGGCTGAAGTTTAGACCGTGCACTTTGGAATAGACTCACCTCCCCAGTACGTGTCCCAATGACTGACTCTGTCTCTGCATATCACTTCATGCTGAAAGCACGATGGTTAATATTGAACTGCGTATTGTCACATGTGACTCCAGAGCCAGAGCATTGTGGATAACACTGACTTACTCTGTAGACAAATGTGATCCTAGACGCACAGAAATGTTCTTGTTCTTGACATGGTGTGCTCCTATATGGGACACCAGACCAACTTCACAGGGGTTACCAATGATCTGCGAATGTCATGTTGTCCTTTGCTTCAAATGGGATGAGGTACCTGCCTTGACACCCATCTCAGGCACGATGTTCCATATTTCTGCCATGCGTTTGAGTGAAAGAAAATATCATTCACTTCTAAAACAATTATTCCTGGGAGGAAACTGTTACGCTCTGGTCGGAGACACACCAGTAATGGGGAAATGATTCATATAATCTGATTTGTCAATACCTCCCAAGATTTTGCATACTTCAATCAGTGCCGCCCCCCACCCTCCAGCGACTTCTGCCCGTATCAGAACAATACAATCTGTCCATTCATTCATTATAACTAAGACATTTCATCACCAGCAACATCCTGGTCGATTGTAACACCGTCGCCTATGTACTCTCGCCCTTCTGATAGGTGGCAGAAAAACTGCACGTCGTATTCCATGTGTGGCTGAACCAATTCTTTAATAACAAGGCTTTCTTGCTCCAAACTTCTAATGCCTAATGATGACAAACATCCCGTATGTATTCTTCACCACTCCTTATTACTGTGCTGACATCTTCAAGGATTTATTAACTTGTACACCAATATCCCTTTGTTGCTCAGTGCTCCCTGTGGAATTAGCATTCATTGGGTAGATATTTCCCTTTTCTGACCTCGCCAAATGCTTACCACTCTTAGCAGAATTAAATTATACCTGCACAGTTTAGCAGCTGATCAATAACAGAAAGCAGCCTGAGACAATCCTCCTCACTATCATCAACACAAACAAGTTTCGAGTTTGCTGCAAACCTCCTAATTATTCCTTTCACATTCTTATTTACGTTGTGAATGTATTGTCCATAATAAAGAAATACATCTTCGTTATTTGAAAGTAAATAGATAGAACTGAGATGAAGAAACATCACGTTTCTTTCAAGGTTTGTGAATCTTTGGAATTCCCTTCCCCAAAAGCCAATGGATTCAGAGAGGTTTTCCCCAAAAGCCAAAGGCAGATTCAGAGAGGTTTTTGATGACCAAGGGAAGGGAAGATGATCAAGGTCTACGAAAGATGCAGAATTGTGAATACATTTGGAACAACCATGACTTAACTGAATAAAGACTGAAAGAACTGTGCATCCTATAAATTAGAACATAACATAAATTTCTGGAAAAGCTCCGCGTGTCTGGCAGCTTCCGTGGAGAGAAATCAAAATTAATGATTTGGGTCGAGTCACCCTTAATTAGAACTCAGGTTTACTTGCCCAGATCTGATGAAGGGTGACTTGACCTCAAACGTTAACTCTGACATCTCTCTGCGATGCTGCCAGACCTGCTGAAATTTATCAGCAATTTCTGTTGTTAATAATGGTATTGTTTTTGTTGGCTAGTAAACGTGAGGGGCTGAATGGTCTATACTTGTTCTTATTGCATTTATTTGGATGACTTCACTGAGAATGTCTGGCAGACTATCCTTCGGATAACTGCTGATCGAATATCGAACATTCTTTGTGTGTGTTCTGCCCACTCAATGGTTTGTTCATCTCCTGATGCAAGCCAACGTTGGTCGAATGTTCACTCCGTGATTCCACAATGTGCATAACAATTGATACGAATGATGGTCACTTGATAAACGGCCAGCATGCAGGATAAATTTTGTCTCCTGCTCTGTACAATGTCGCTCACAATTTCCTTTCCAATCATTGATCTCAGAACGCGAGACATTGGTGATTCTCTGCGTGATGCAACTGTGCAATGCCTAACTTCCCTCTGCGTGGAATACCACGTCCCCCACCTCTCTCCCAACGGAAGGATGCAGAATGGCCCAGTGACTTTGCCTGCGGGCTGTGGTGTGGGTGTTATCGAACATAGAAACATAGAATCAGAGTATGTAGGAGACGCACTTCAGCCTATCGAGTCCATATTGTAAAATATTACGTGAAATCTATAGCTGCCCTACATTTTAAACCATGGAGCATGGCCTTCAATATTTGAACACTTCAGGTGGCTCAGAAAAGCGCGTTTGAAGAGATGCACGTTTCCCACATTAGCTACACTCCCAGAAAGTTAATCCCAGATCCCACCACCCTCAGGTTGAATATGTTTCCCCTCAACTCTCCTCCAAACCTTTTGCCTTTCAATTTCAGATTATGCCCACTTGCTAATAACATTCTGACTGAATAGTGCAGCTGCTATCAGTTTACTTCATCTGTCGTCCTCATCGTATGACACATCTCAAGCGCATCTCCTGGCGACCTTCTCTGCTGAAAAGAAAACAAGCCGAACATACCTTGCTTATCTTCGCAGCTAAACTGCTCTGTTGGATATAACACTGGACAGCACAGGAAGGGGTCTTTCGGCCCACCATGAAAACCATTTTAAACTCATGCGACCTGCCTGCACATCGTGTGTATCCGTCCATACTCTAGCCGTACATCTGTGAATCTAAATTCATTTTAAGCTTTGCTATCATATCCACTACCATCTCCCCGGCACTGTATTCCTGACACCAACTACCCCCGCTATAAAAATACTTTCGTCAAACATCTCTATAAAATTTATTCCCCTCACCTTAAATCTCAGTCCACTGGTATTTGACAGTTCAGCTCGGGAAAGAAAAAAGTCTCCGCCTGGCTAATCCTTCATAATTTTCTGTACTTTGATGAGGACGCCCCTCTTCCTCCCACACTCCAGAGGAAATGATCCAATGTTTGTTATGCACTCGTTGCAGGTAATCATCTGCTGCGCTGGTAAACCACTTTTACAGACTCCCTGAAGTCTCTACATCATTTAGATCGTGTCAGAACCAGAACTGCACATGCTCCTCCAACTTCGGTGTAACCAAAGGCCAGCACAGCAGCTAACCTGCTGCGATGGGAATGCGACCACATTATCTCACATATATTGTGACTGCCGCCTTCCTCCCTATTACTATGTTAAGACACTGATCTGAATGGGAAATGAGGATTGGACAATTAATATTTACCAGTTTCACTGAGTTTTATTCACGTGTCTGAGAAAGCAGTGCGCCAGATCACATTGCATAGACTCCGTCAAATGAAGCCTGGATTGAAGAGATGACAAATCTCTCCAACCGGAAATTCAGATGCTTTCCAGTGTTGCATGTTATCTTTCTTTCTTCGCTGGCAGGAAAGACATACAGCATACTTGGAAGTGCGGGCATGTCCCTTTGGTCCGTACTGAAACATTCTCATCACATGGTACTTCACTGCAGTAACTGTTCTCTAACACACATGAAAAGATTTGATCTAGGACAGGGAAGAAAAGAGAAAAATGTTTTTTTATGTTAACATTCGGACACATTAGGATATTGCCCTGTGATCTCACTGCGGTACACAAAGCCAGAACAATGGAAACTGCTGCCTCCGTTGCGAATCAGAATTTTTGGAGGCCGGAGTCGTGGAGATTGTTCGAATTGGTCCGCACTAAAGTTTGGTGAAGTCGAGAGCTGTGTGTAGTGCTGCATTTCTGGCCTAATATTGATTCAGCCAATTGAGAACTGATCAGTTTTGTTCCCAATATTAAGTTATTTCGGACGAGAGACTGCAATGCTCTATTGCAGTTTGCGTTTGGTAGTAATAATTTATTGGAAACTTCAGCAGCGTTAAAAGTGAACAGATCCCCAGGTCCGTAACTCACTGATGTTTTTATTCAAAGAGTTGTTTGCGTATATAACCCACTGCAAGGGACACGATTGGAGGCAGATTCGACAGGAGGTTTCGAAAGAGAATGGGATATTCATTTGATATGGATGAATTGAGAGGGATATGAAGACAGAGTTGGGGGATTGTGCTAACAGGGCAGCTCGAAAATGTCGAACAGTTCCCTCTGAACTGGAGAATTCTACGACTCTTATATGATGGAGAGCTGGATAAGCCTTGCTCAAAACGGTATGGTATCCGATCGATATTAAAGGAGGAGATAGACGAGGTTTCTGTTAAAGAGGATCTGATGCAACAGACATGTTGAGGCGTAGCCAACAAAGGCAGTTTTATTTATACAGTGAAGAACATAGAAGGCTAGCCTTGGAGGAATGCAGATATTGTGAAGGCTTTCCAAATACAACCACTTGCAGAGATCAGACCAAAAGACGGAAGAGCGAATGTAGGCCGATCAGCCTATCGACTCTGTTCTGCCATTCAACTAGATCGAGACAGATCTCATCATTCTCAACATAAATCTCCTGCCGTTTTGAAATAATTCATCGATTTCCTACGTATTTGAAAATCTGTATAGCTCACCGTTGAACATGCTGAATGATGCAACCTCGACAGCCCTCTGTGAGAAATAATTCCCTGTATTCACTACCCTATGATTGTCGCAATTTCCCCCTCAACTCTGTCTTAAATGAGCGATCGTGTATTCTGAGATGAGGCCCTCTGGTTCTAAACTCTCCCACAAGGGCAATCGACCTCACATCACTTACACTGGAATGTCCCTCAAGAGTGAATGATTCTTCAATAAGCTCAACTTTCATTCGTCTAAACTTCAATAAGTACACCCCAACCTTCTAGAATTCTCCTCCTAAGGCAATCCCTCCACAACTGACAACTAGCCAATGTACTTGCTCTGCCACTGCCTTCAATTCCAGTCTATCTTTCCTCAGATGCCCATGACTTCACAAAATCCCTGTTATGTGGACTGGAATTTGTTTATCTTTAATGAAACGTCTTAAATTTCATACTCCATTGCCTTTGAAATTAAAGTCAGGCACAGCCATGCAAGTATCAAAACAAACCTGTTGAAATGTTGTAAATCAATCTGCTCGGTGAATGTTATTGTGCAACATTCGAACAAGTAAACTTGAACCCTCCACTGCACTATGACAGCTCACTATCACTGGGTTTTCACAAGTCAATCGCATGTGTGAGAGGCCATAGATCATCTTCTTGGCGAGTAATATTTGAATTAAGAAATATTGCAAGCGTACAATTTTCATACAGACTTGGAAACATGATAGGCATCTTGCCATGTGCAACATTATTCCTTTCCAGGATTACAGAAACAGGAAGGGGTGAAATGTTGATGTGAATGAGCACACACGATCAACCCGAGCGGCAGCAATAGCGCAGTGGCCACTGTCCAAACTGTGGTTCTCTTGGTTGCCCACGACAATTTTTGCAATTCTCTGCAGGTTAGATTAACTAAGGTACTTACAGATTTTGACTTCCACAGACGCCAAGGTTCCAAGCAGCAAAAGCAGTGTCGCCCACATCATCACTGTCATTGTGAGTGGAAGAGTGACAAGAGTGAAACACAAATCCTTATTGTATGGGTTCAAATATTGTACTGGTGCTTTTCATCACTGACACATTGATGGTCAGCTCCAGTTTGGTTGGCATTAAAAGGTAGATCATTAACCGAGACAGGCAATGACTGGAATGAACGATTAAAACTATCTTTTGAAAGTTTATATTATGTACCGAAAGAAGTACTGGCCTGAGGAATAAGTGAACTGATGAGGAAAGAAATAAATTATTGCTAGGAATTCACGAACATTGTTTGTCCATTTTGGTACCGAGCCTGCTCAGCCACTTGCAAAACCGTGTGTAATCTGTGGGTAATATCATATGCCTGCCTTGAGCCCGTATCCCGTGCCACCCTTGCTTAATAAAAACGTGTCTTTCTCAGATTAAATTTGCCAATTCAATTATGATCAGCCGGAATTTGAGATCGAGAATTCGAACCCTACACTACTATTTGTGTATAGAAGTGCTTTTTGTTATCTTTCCTGAATGTCTGGCTAGAATTCTATCCTATCATGTGGACATCGCTGACTGGTCCCCAAAGTAATTGCCTGTTTGTGTTTGACGTCTCGAGAAGGTGTTGGCGAGTTGCCTTCTTGAAAGGTTACAGTCCATTTGCTAAAGGTTTACCAACAATGCTCGAAAGGAAGGAATTCTAGACGTTCTCCGAGCACATTTTTGACTTTTACTTTCATCTGTCAAAGTAGTTTATCTTTATCTTGTCTGTCTTTGTCTATTGATGTCCCGAAGGTCTTGATTAGACCAAGCATTAAACTTTCAGATTCCAGAGATGAAATCCCGAATGTGTCTCATCACTTCTTGGAATTTAACGCCTAATATTGAAGGTTTGTGTTTTTACCCTGGTAATGAACTCCTTCCAGGGCCTAGGTCTCCTTTCTGCCAACGATAGCAGAATGAATGATTTCTCTCTTTGGGTATTCCCAGAGACTTGGAGAACTGGTGCGATCCTTCGTCTTCTGGAATGGTCTCTGTCAATGGGCACTGGACGCAGACCTAGAATAACAGATTCCCCGCAGTATGGAAGCAGGCCATTCGGTCAATCATGTCCACATCGACATCCTGAAGATCATCCCACGCAGACCAACCACCATGCCATGTTCCTGCAATCGTGCATTTCCGATGGGGAAATCAAAATAATATGAATATATTTGGACTGTGGAAGGCGGATCCCCTGAAAGAAACGCACGCAAATACTGGGAGATTGTTCGAAAAGTCAGTCACAATGTGTGGAATCGAGACAATGTCCCTGGCACTGAGAGGTAGCAAAGTTTTTCAATGATCAACCATGCCACCCAATTGCAGAGATCGATTGCAGAAATATTTGGGAAAATAACAAATCAGCCACATATGCAGAACAAAGGGGGAAATGGAAAGTATTAAATATACTTGATTAATGTGTAGTTTGATAAGAGTTAGTCAACATGGCTTTGTGAGGGTCAGGTCATGCCACATAAGCCTTTTGTAATTATTTGTGGAATTGACAAAACATAATGTTTAGTGTCGTGCAGTGGAAGTTGTCTAAAGCTTTCATATCGTTACTGCAATGAGGTGATCGGAAATGAACACAATATTCCAAGTGCGGTCTACAGAGGACTTTACAGAGCTGCAGCAGAGCCTCGCAACACTCAATATCAGTTGCCTGCGGTTGAATGCCCAACACACTGTAAACCATCTTTACAACTATATCAATTTGAGTGGCAACTTTGAGGGATCTACGGATGTGAATCCCAAGATCACTCCATTCCTCCACACTTTAGCCCTATACTCTGCATTAAAATTCGAAATTTCACAATGCATCGCACTATATTTTTTTCCTGGCTGAATTCAGTCTGCCACCTCTCAGCCCAAAACTGCATCCTGTCAATTACGCATTGCAACCTACAACAGCCATATACATGCCCACAACTCAACAACATTTGTGCCATCGGCAGACTTACTAACCCACTTTTCCAGTACCTCAAAAAACTAATTTAGAAAAATCATAATGTGCAGTCATCTCATAACAGGCCCGTGCAGAACAGCACTGGCTACCGTGCTTCAGACTTAATAATTTCCATTTATCACCACTTCTGTTTTCGAACTGGCAGCCAATTCTTGATCCAAACTGACAAATATCCCTGTATTGCACGTCTCGTTAGTTTTTGACTTAGCCTCCCATGTCTAAACGCCTAATATTATCAAAAATAATATTTCCTTAGCTCAGGCATAAGTGACGCACACATTATCCGGAGAATGTGATCCCAGTTGTAGCCACTCCATCCAAGGGAAGGAGAATGCCTCTCAATAGCTCCACTCTCACACTGCCTCCTCACGTCAAGTGATTCAAAGAGCAGAAATGGGAAATGAGGGATTTGGACAGGCAGTCGGAGAATGTAAAAGACTGTAATGTGAATACACACAGACAAAGAGAAACAAATTGACACTCATATTGAAGTAGACATTGAAAAAATAGAATTCTCCATTGGGAAAAAAAAGCGAATAATTCATGCACATCCTTTCACAAGCTCACGGCAGCTGAAGCATCATTAGAGCCAATAAAGTCCATTTGAATGGTGAAGGTGAGGGTTGTCAGCTTCTGAGAATGTTTGATAAAGATGTTGATTCCGCAGTTAATACTGATCATTTTGCCAGCATTATAATATACAAATACATAATTAACCTGTTTTTTCTCCACTAATGGTTCCAGGCCTATTGAGTTACTCTGTCATTCCCGGATTTGTTTTTGCATTTCCGTCATTCAGTGGTCTATGTTTCGTGGTGTCATGAATCATGCTTGGGACAAAAATAGATTACTTCTCACCTACACATTAAATCTCATGCTTTAGCACCGCTGTCACGGGATCATGTTGCAGCCATACAAAGCGCTGGTTAGACAACACATGGAGCATTGTGTTCGTTTCTGGTCGCCTTGTTATAGGAATAATCTGGAAGCTTTAGAGAGGGTGCAGAGGAGATTTATCAGGATGTTGGGCATACTGAAGGGCATGTCGAATGAAGAAATGTCTCAGGAGCTCGGGCCTTTTTCATTGATGTGTAAAAGAATGATAGGGGACCTGTAAGAGGTGTTTCAGATGATGAGGGCTATAGATAGAGTGGAAAGCCAGAAACGTTTTCTGAGGTGGAAATTGCTATCACGAGAAAGCATAATTTAAAGGTGATTGGAGGAAGGTTTAGGTAAGATGTCAGAGAATTGTTGATGCGTGGAATGCACCAGCAACTGTGGTAGTAGAGACAGAAACATTGGCGGCATTAATCGATTCTTGGATCGGCGCATACATTATATAAAATAAAGCATATGCAGACAAATTGATCTTAGAGTAGAATTTAATGTTGGCACAAAGTCGAGGTTCGAAAAGCCGGAAATCTGCTGCACTGTTCCATGCTCCATATATAAAGTTAAAAGAAAGTAATGCAGGTTTGATAACTGAACAGTACCCATTACTGTCTTTGTTTTTCTGAATGTTATGTTCCCTCCATCAGTCTCTCTCTCTCTCTTTCTATCTCTCTCTCTCTCCCTTCATGAGATAAAAGAAATCAGACTGGGTGAAGCATGTGTTACCTTTCTGCTGCCCTTTTTTAATGAGTTGTCAACTCGATACACAAAAGATGCAGCCATCACTTTTTTTGACGTGTCATTATTATTGACAGAATAACTCTTGAAATTATAAAGAGAAAGCTGATAGACTGACTTCAGCCCGGAGATGTGAGACACTCAATGGAGAATGTGGAAGGCACCAGTCTTAGCACTCGATGTCCTGATGCTCATATGGTCCATTGCTTCAGCTGCACATTTAGAACTTCCTGAAATCGAAGGCTATTATATGTTTTCTCCCATTGCATCATTCGTAGGGATCCGAGAAGCATTTCAGTTCCACCCACCTCCTCTAAACTTACCATGAGTCTATAAACTCGGTAAATTTTCAGGTTTTCTCATTTGTTTTCTTGTATCCCTTTGAACAGTCCTGTGCTGTTTTTCAGATTAGCGGCATATGGCTCATAGGGTTGTTGCATGTTCCTCCTGTAGAATGTGGCAGGTGAGAGACACTTCACATGTCTCTGCCGATCACATCTGCGGGAAGTGCACCTAACTCCAGCTCCTCGAAAACCGAGTTAGGGAACTGGAGCTTCAGCAGGATGAACTACGGGACATCCGGGAGACTGAGGGAGAAATTGAGAGGATGTACAGGGAGGTGGTCACTCCTCGGACACAGGATAAGGAAAGCTGGGTTACAGACAAGGGGAGGAAAGGGAACCAACAGATAGAGCAGGGATCCCCTGTGGCCATTCCCCTCAGCAATAAGTATACCGTTTTGAATACTGCTGGTGGGGATGGCCTGCCAGGCAAAAGCCATAGTTGTCAGGTCTTTGTCACTGAGCTTGGCAATGTGGCTCACAACGGAAGGGGGAAAAAGAGGAAAACGTGAGTGGTAGGGGACTTAATAGTTAGACTGATTGACAGGTAATTTTGTGGTCAGGAATGGGACTCTTAGAAGGTATGTTGCCTCCCCGGTGCCATGGTCTGGAATGTCGCCGATCAGATTCTGAAGGTGGAGGGTGAGCAGCCAGAAATCGTAGTACGTAGTGGCATCAATAATATAGCTAGGAAAGGGATTGAGGATCTGCAGCGTGACTACAGCGAGCTCGGTTGGAAACTAAAAAGCAAGACAAGTAGAGTAATGATCTCGGGTTTGTTCCCGGTGCCACAAGATAGTGAGTTGAGGGACAGTTAACGAATACAGCTTAACACGTGGCTCCGAGGCTGGTGCAGGAGGGAGGGCTTCAGATACCTAGTCCATTGGGACACCATCTGGGGAATGTGGGACCTGTACATGAAGGACGGTTGGCAAGTGACCTGGAAGGGCACAAATGTGTGGGAGATTTGTTTGACAAGGGGTTCCGAATCACAGCTAGAGATCTCAGCTGGGGATAATTGCAGATGGGGCAGTGACACAATGTCGTGAATCTATCAGGAAGTTTTCTCACGCGATGAAACGAAGGGATCAGTTAAAGAGTGTCTGCTTTAATGCAATGAGTGTCAGAAATAATAGAGACAGACTTAGAACATGAATCCGTACGTGGGGCTATTTTGTCCTGGCCATTACGTAGATGTAGGTTTTACAGGGGCAGGAATGGTTGATGGATGTTCCATGGTTGAGAACGTTTAAAAAGAACAGAGAGGGTGGGAAAAGAGGTAGGGTTGGAGAATTGCTGATCAGAGAGTGCATCACAGATGCAGAAATGAAGGTTGTTGAGGAAGGTTTGTCTTCTGAGTCAGCATGGGTGGACTTTACGAACAGCAAGGAATCAACCACCTCGTTGGAGTTTTTCGACAAACCCCCTAATAGCAGAAGAGAGATTGAATATCTCGTTGGCCGGCAGATTTTGGAAAAAAATGCAGGTATGGCAGGGTGATTGTTATGGGTGATCCCAACGTTCCCAATATCGACTGGGACCTCCTTAGTACAGATAGCTTGAATGGAGCCGTTTTAGTCAGCTGTGTTCAGGAGGGTTTCCTTACTTAGTATGCAGACAGACCGACGAGAGGAGAGGCCATTTTGGATTTCGTGCTCGGCAATTATCCAGGACAGGTGTCAGATATCGGGATGTGAGAACTCTTTGGTGACAGTGATCACAGCTGTCACACGTTTACCATAGCCTTGGCGAGGGAAAGGAGCAGTCACCGAGGGATCAAAATGAATTGGGTAAAATGAAATTTTGACTCGATCATGAAAGGAGTTGGGAAGTACAGACTGGGAGTAATTGTTCCACAGAAAGGGCACAGCAGACACGTAAAGACTTTTTAAGGAGCAGTCGTTGCGAGTGATGCACGAACTTGTTTCTCTGAGATAGATAAAAAGGGGTAAGATTAAGGTACCTTGGATGACGAGAACAGAGGAACTTCTCGTCAAAAGGAAGAAGGCAGGTGGAGGGAATAAGGATCTTGCACACCTTTAGAGGATTGCAGGCTTGCTAGAAATGAGCTCAGAAATGGACAGAAGAGAGCCAAAAGTGGGCACGAAAAAAGGCTTGGCTAGAAAGATTAGGGAGAACACAAAGACATTTTACTCATTATTGAGGAACAAGAGAATGATCAGGGAGAAGGTAGGGCCGATCAGGGATAGAGTAGGGAACTTGTGTGTGGAGTCTGAGCAGATGGGGGAAGCCATAAATGTTTTTTTTTTTGCTTCGGTTTAAACTTAGGAAACGGACCTTGTTGTAAATTTTCACTTTGAAGCGCTGGGATACAAGCTTGAACAGATCAAGATTGATGATGTTGATGTGCTAGAAATCTTCTCAAACATTAAGCTTGATAAGTTCCCAGGTGTCAGATCAAATTTATCCTAGACTGCTCCACGAAGCGATAAAAGACGTTGCTAAGCCGCTGGTAAGAAAATAATTTTTGTCCCCTCAGTCTCAACGGGAGTCGTATCAGAGGATTGGAGAGAGGGGATTATTGTTCGTTTATTCAAGAAGGAGAGTAGGGAAATCCCTGTCAATTACAGACCAGTCAGTCTTACGTCTGTGGTCAGCAATGTTCTGGAAAGAATTCTGAGGGCTAGGATTTATGACCATATGGAAAAGCAGAGCGTGATTAAAGACAGTCAACATGGCATTGTGAGGAGCAGGTCATGCCTCACTACGTATTGAATTATTTGAGGTGACAAGACTGGTCAATGAAGGTCGAGGAGTGCATGTGGTGTATATGGATTTCATCAAGGAAATTGATAGGTTCCCCATGGTAGGCTCGTTCACAAATTCAGGATGTATGGGATCCAGAGAGATGTGGCCGTCTGAATTCAGAATTGGTTGGTTGACAGAATGCAGAGAATGGTTGTGGATGTAATGTATTCTGCCTGAAGGTCAGATTTGAGTGGAGTCCCGCAAGGCTCTGTTAAGGGGTTTGTGTTCTTATAAATGACTTGGATGAAGAGAGTGAGGCGTGGGTTGGCAAATTAACCGATTCCACAAAGGTTAGAGGTGCCGTTGATATTAACGAAGGCTATTGCAGGCTGCAGAGGGATCTGCGTGTGCAAGTACATAGATCCCTCGAAGTTGCCACGCAATTGATACGGTTGTTTAGAAATCACATAGTGTTTTGCATTTCAATAGCAGGGGGATCGAGTTTAAGAGCCACGAGGATTTGCTACGGGTCTGCAATTCCCTGGCGTGACCACACTTGTAATATCGTGACCAGTTCTGGTCACCCTACTATAGGAAAGATAGTAGGGAAAGATAGTAGGCTTTGGAGAGGGTGCAAAGAAGGTTTACCAGGAATCTACCTGGACTGGAGGGCTTGCCTTATGAAGAGAGGTTAGCTAACCTCGGATTTTTTCTCTGGACAGAAGGAGGAAAAGAGGTGACCTGATCAATGTATACCAGGTAATGACAGTCTTGGGGATCGAGTCAATAGCCAGAGAGTTTTCCCCAGGTCACGATTGACTGGCATGAAGCATTATTGTTCTAAGATATTAGGACAAAGGTATCGAGGGGATGTCAGCGAAGGTTCTTTATGCAGAGAGTTGTGAATACATGGAATGTGTTGCCAACTGTGGTGGTGGAAGCAGAGTCATTAGGGACATTTAAGCGACTTCTGGACATGCACATGGATAGCAGTGAATTCATGTGTGCGTAGGTTGTGTTATTTTATTTTATATTAGGATTAATCCTCGGCAAAACATCGTGGGCCAAACGGCCTGTTCGGTGCTGTACTTTTGTAGATCTGGATCCATTCCGACATCACAGAACACTGTATCAGCACTAAGCCAAATTTTAAATATATTTCATTTGTTTTAATATCATTGACTTTCTCCAAATAAAACCAAAACTTTATTGTTCGATAAGAATGATTTTTGCAATTTATTCGTTCACAATCTTCCACTAATGTCCACTTTTGCCAGTCCTCCGCACACTAATCAATGCCTTTTCTTCACCTCATCCATCCCCTCTTCTGTGTGATCATCTGGGTCAACCCTTAACTTTGAGACCAGGCTTTTCAATCTCGTAACTGTTATCCCATGTATCAGAAATCGGAAGAATGAATCCAAAAGATAGTAAATTTCTTTTGTTCCAGAATGCGAACATTTAGCTCTTGACCTAATACTGGTTCTAAGTTGATATTACCGGAGAGTTAGGAACAATTAGTTATTCAAAATGTATCCTCCAAGGAATCCAATATAAACGAAGGAAGTGCTTCTGCAACCAAAGAAAGCATCATTGAGTCTGGCGTTGGAAAATTGTGGAGAGTTTTGATCGCCTTACTTGACAAGTTATATATAGTTATACGGGAGGCAATTCAGAGGGGGTTCAGTCAATTTATTCTCTAGTGAATATTTGTCTTATGAAGAAAGTTTAAGCTGGTAAGGCCTTGAATGTGCCAGCAGTTAGAAGACTGAGCGGAGGTCAAATCGAAGTCTGCAAGATGTACGTACGACTGAGAAAGTAGACATAGAACGGATAATTCATCATTGGGCAATGTAGAAGGATAGGTACACGTTTTAGAATAAAGGTACACATTCAAAGCAGATATAAGGGAGAATTTATTTTCTCAAAGTGTCGTCGATCTGTGGCACGCACTGATCGAGACTGCAGTGGATGTCGGGGTACTAAGTAAATATAAACAGGAGGTGCTTCAGTTTTTTACCCGAAAATGGGTTGAAGGGAGGGGACTTGAATGCTGAGTTGGGGTTGAGATAAGTTCAGCCACGATTGGATTAAATGATCTCAGGCTTGAGGAGATGACTATCCTTCTCGTTTTCCTAGTTCAGCTTCTCTCACACACCATGTTTAACGCTGGCCTTGATTATTGTAATGAGACACCGGCATGTTCCCTGAACAACTCCCTCCAGCGACACAATTCTATTGCTTCCACAATGCAGAAATGATTCAAGATCTTACCTGCACTGTCTCCAATAGGCTCGCCTGTGCCAAACAATAATCACAGATTTGATGATGTTCTTCTGTATTTGTATTCAAGTAATATTTGAACTTCAAAATCATTTGTATTTTAATTACTTGAAGGCAGGCTACATTCATCTTACCCTTCAGCACCATCAGACATCCAAATGTCCCATTTATCTGTTTTCCACAAATTGCAGCAGTTGGGACTCAGAATTAGATAAAACAAATCTTAGGGAAACTATTGATGGGAAGTTGTAACAGGGAATTTGGATGATTTGAAAGGCAATTAGGGGGAAAAATCAATTTGGTTTGTTGAAGATCATGTTTTGAGGATGCTGTTTGAATTAATGGACAATGCTCGTTGTCGACAAAGCAAACACGCTAACATGGTGAAAGTAAAGTTCAAGAAGTCTTTATATAAAGTGCGGCACCGGGGAAAAAGAATGTCCGGTTTGCAAGGGTGGTATAAAGGCATGGAGAGAAGAATGACTGGTCTAGCAGGAAATACAAAGGAGCTATGAGTAGGACGTGTTCAGCTTTGCAAGTCATGCTACAGAGGGTATGGGCTGAAACCTTAAATGTTTGCTGTTTTGACAAACCTTTCACACAAAGGGACACGAAGCACAATTTCCGAATTTGTGGACGGCAGACAGATAACCCGACAGAAGGAAAAGTAGCAGCTCAATAAGGCAGTTCTTAACATCACTTCAGAACTGGATTTATCTTTGATAAGTTGAGGAAACCCAATTTGAAAGGAGGATCAAGGCAGGAGAGTACTCGTGGCTTTTGTGTAATGAGGAGCCTCTAAGGAATTGAGGTCCCTTCGGGCATTTGTCCATGTGTTAATGGTATAATTAAGAAGGACCGTTTTCATGAGCATTCAAGGCATATATTATAAAAGCAGGAGGTTGTGCTTGATCTGTAGACTACTTCAGTTTGGGCACAGCTGAATATTACTTGTAGTTCTGGTCACCACACGACAGGAAGGACATATTTGTACTGGAAGAGGAAAAGAGGAGCTGGCAAGCTCAATTGGGTCTCGAGTTTGCAGTGAAGCAGTTTCTCCACTCTCCGTCTTAATTCATTTTATTCTCAAACTATGTTCCTTCGTTTTAGATAGCCTGATGTGAGGAAACATCAGCTCGACCATAAATTTGTCTTTCTTTTCGACAGTTCATACAGATTGATAGAATTATACAGTTTGGAGAATGTTCCTGTATGAACATGGAAGTGAATACAAATGGAGGTAGTCGTTCTTCAGTTATGCTGTACATTGGAAATATTGCATCTGGAGCACCGAGCAGTCAGCAAATTCAGATGATTCGAAACTTGGCAGACATGTAAACAATGGGGGGGTGGGGGGGGGGGGGGGGGGGACTGCGCAGAGGATCCAAAGGGACACTGGCAAATTGATGGATTGGCCGGTAGGGGGAAGACACTTTTCAATTCCGAGAAATGTGGAGTGATGTATTTCGTTAGAAGAACACTTACAGTCAAAATAATATTGGGAGTGGGTGGTACAGGTAGGAGAAATTAAAGAAGGGGGGTGTTTGCATCCGCAAAGGGACATTCCTGTATCTGCACGCAGATAATAGACCTTGGCAGAAGACAGCGAGAGAACTGCAAAGAAAGAATAAATTAGGTGGGACTGTTCTCTCTGGAGAGAAGAACGCTGAGAGGAGATTTGACGGAGATTTTCAAAATCATGGCAAGCAGGCGGAACTGAGCGTATAGGAAGAAGGCTTTACCATTTGTAGAAGAATAAGCATAAGAGGGGTGTACATTTAAAGTCGTGTCCAACTGATTCAATAATGAAGTACTTAGCGTTTGGAATACATGGCCTGGAATTGTAGTCAAAGCAGGCTCAATTAAAGCTTTCAATACTGAACTTAGATATTTGTTGGGATGGAAATGAGAGGCAGTGACCTGGGGAGAGAGTCAGGAAATGTGCATCAGTTGACAGAACAGGAGTGTACACAGCGAGTCGAACAGCATCAGTGTGCGCCCTAAATAATCTGGGCGACTCGTTACCTGATAATTCGACTTTCTCCGCCCTGCTTTCACAAAGAATAAAGAACAAAGAACAAAAAAAATTGCAGTCCAGGAACAGGGACTTCAGCCGTCCAACCCTGAACCGATCCAAATCCACCGAGCAGATCAGACATATAAAACAGTCCTTGCTTCCTTGCAGATTATGAAAACGATTGTAAAAATGCTGGTAGGATGTGCTCTTTCAATGTGTGCCCAGCACTTCAAGTGGAATCTGTCCAGAGGCTGTGCCCATCTGAACAACATTGTTGTAAGAATCGGCGATCTCAGGCACAATTCCTACACGAGAACCATGGGGATGCTGACTTTGGTTGATTCTTCAGTTGACTGGAAGCTGTGTCAGGTCGTACTCCTAAACTTGTTCTTCACTGAGAGTTATAAATTAAAACTCGTGAATTGTTAACCAGTCCTTGAACGTGTCCCATTTTAGCCACATGCACGATGAACGCTGGCAGGACATCTGGCAGTTGCAACGTGGAGAGAGCGAGAGAGAGAGAGAGAGAGAGAGAGAGAGAGAGAGAGAGAGAGAGGGGGAAGCAGAGTTAATATTTCGAATCTGGTCGGACTTTTCTGCACAGAGAAACCCAACTGTTCTGGCAGCAAATATGGACAGAGAGAAGAAGAAGATGGATAAATAGAAGAAGATGAAGAGGGCTGAGGGGGCATTGAGAGAGAGAGAGAGACAGAGAGAGCAAAAGAGAGAGAAAGCAGAGGGAGAGCCATTGTTCAAGAGGTTAAGAAAAAGAAAGAAACCTATGTCATTTATAGACAGACGTGTGTAAAGGAAGTAGGAGGATGCTTAAGAGGGAAATCGGGAGGGCAAAAAGGGGACATGAGATAACATTGGCAAATCGAATTAAGGATTTTCCAAAAGGTTTTTACATATATATTGAGGACAAAAGGGTATCTAGGGAGAGAATAGGCCGCCTCAAAGATCAGCAAGGTGGCCTTTGTGTGAAGCCACAGAAAATGGGGGTGATACTAAATGAGTATTTTGCATCAATATTTACTGTGGAAAAGGATGTGGAAGCTATAGACTGTAGGGAAATAGATGGTGACATTTTTCAAAATGTCCATATTACAGAGGAGGAAGTGCTGGATGTCTTGAAACGGTTAAAGGTGGATACCAGGGCCTGATCGGGTGTACACGAGAACTCTGTGGGAAGCTAGAAAAGTTATTTCTGGGCCTCTTGCTGAGATATTTGTCTCATTGATAGTCACAGGTGAGGTGCTGGATGACTGGAATTTGGCAAACGAGGTGCCACTGTTTAAGAAGTGCGGTAAAGACAATCCAGGGAACTGTAGACAGGTGAGCATGACCTCAATGGTGTGCAAATTGTTGGAGGGAATGCTGAGAGACAGGATGTACATGTATTTGGAAAGGTAAGGACTGATTGGAGATATTCAACATGGCTTTGTGCGTGGGAAATGATGTCTCGCAATCTTGATTCTGTTCTTTGAAGAAGTAACAAAGAAGATTGATGAGGGTAAAGTATTAGATGTGATCTATATGGACTTCAGTAAGGCATTCGATAAAGCTCCCCATGGAAGACTAATTAGCAAGGTTCTATCTCATGAAATACAGGGAGAACTAGCCATTTGGATACAGTACTGGCTCAAAGGTGGAAGACAGAGGGTGGTGGGTTGATTTTCAGACTGGAGGCCTGTGATCAGTGGCGTGTCGCAAGGATCAGTGCTGGGTCCTCTACTTTTTGTCATTTATGTAAATGATTTGGATACAAGCATAAGAGGTACAGTTTGCAAGTTTGCAAGTGACACCAGAATTGGAGGTGTAGTGGACAGCGAAGAGGGTTATCTCAGATTACAACAGGATCTGGACCAGATGGCCCAATGGGCTGAGAAGTGGCAGGTGAAGATTAATTCAGATAAATGCGAGGTGTTGTATTTTGGGAAAGCAAATCTCAGCAGGACTTATACACTTAATGGTAAGGTCCTAGGGAGTGTTCCTGAACAAATAGACCTTGGAGTGCAGATTCATAGCTCATTGAAAGTGGAGTCACAGGTAGATAGGATAGTGAAGATGGCGTTTGGTATGCTTTCCTTCATTGGTCAGAGTATTGAGTACATGAATTGGGAGGTCACGTTGCGGCTGTACAGGACATTGGTTAGGCCATGTTGGAGTATTGCGTACAATTCTGGTCTCCTTCCTATTGTGAAACTTGAAAGGGTTCAGAAACGATTTCCAAGGATGTTGCCAGGGTTGGAGGATTTGAGCTATAGGGTAAGGCTGAAGAGGCTGGGGTTGTTTTCCCTGGGGAGTCGGAGTCTGAGGGGTGCCCTTATAGAGGTTTACAAAATTATGAAGGGCATGGATAGGTGAAATAGACAAAGTCTTTTCCCTGGGGTCGGGGAGTCGATAACTAGCGGGCATAGGTTTATGGTGGGAGTGAAAAGATATAAAGCTTTCCTAAGGGACAACTTTTTCACGCAGGGTGTGGAACGTATATGGAATTAGCTGCCAGAGGATGTGATGGAGGCTGGTACAATTGCAACAGTTAAGAGGCATTTGGATGGCTATATGAATAGGTAGGGTTTGGTGGGATATGGGCCTGGTGCTGGCAGGTTGGACTAGATTGGTTTAGGATATCTGGTCGGCATGGACGTGTTGGACCGAAGGGTCCGTTTCCATGCTGTCCATCTCTGTGACTCTATGACTCTATTCGAGGGACAATCATAGAACACGATTTGGAGTCAACACATTGATTTTTTGATTGTTTGGTTTACTCTAATTAAATAGTTTGACATTCAACCAGATCAATACTATGATGGGAGAGTTTGCTCAATATGAAAGGTGCATGCATTATACATATGACTATTTTTCAGCAGTAAAATTCATTCAGTCCATAAGATCAGAGCCGATTTATCAAAATGAAGTAGTCCAAAATCTTACAGGTAGAGCGTATTTATTACCGTTACTTGCAGCTGTTGGTGATTCTTGTAAGGCTATCACGCCAGTGTTTCCTATGTAAGGTAATATTGAACTATACTGTAATGACTTGTATGAAATTTAACATAGTTGCCAGAATTTTTCCATTTCCAAGCAAAACCTTTCTCGCAGTGGCTGATCGGTAAAGTTATTTTTTGACTACGAAACTATGACGACAGATTCGTAAACACTCTGAACATTCTGCAATTCTAAAATATATCACTTGCACGAAATTATTTCCATTGATTAATACTGTGGCAAGTATTGTTTGAAAAAAAAAAGTCCTTGAATTATTTGATAAATATCCTTGAGGTCGTTTAGGAATTTTCTGCAGGAACTACATTAATGAGATGATTAGATGTCAATGTAAGCCACTATGTGATTATCTTTTCTTGAATATCGTATTTATTTGTCTACTAATTGCGAAACAGTAACACACCTTTCAAATCTTGGTGATCCATTGACCCCTTTCTCATTTAGCAAAGTTTTGATTGACTGCAATCTGAGTACACTCAACAACTAAGTTTAGATATTTTTTGTCATATCATCCTGAAATGTGAGACAGAGGCAATAAGTTCATAAACATCAGGGCAAGTGATCACATTTTCTCATTTCTCTAGTAAAATTGTGATATGCATTCGTATCTTGGATAAGTATTCGCGCTGCATTATATCCATAGGTTGGTGCAATGTAATACTACAATATGAATGTTTGAATTATCTTCCAATCAGTTGAGAAGGCTGTTCTGTTCTGTTCTGTGTTCAGTCTGCGGTTATTTGTGCGTAGTATTCCCATGTTGATCTTGCCTCGTGTAGGTTTTGTGTATTGTAAACTGCGTGGCTTACTCTGTCCAGATACGTTTCACCCTACCATCTGCATGTCCTTGATAACTATGATCTGCTTGCACTGCATCTAGTTATTCAGGACAATAAATCAAATCAAGTCCAATCAAATCATAGATTTTCCAAAAGAAATCGGAATAATACTGTGGTAATAAGATGCAAAATGACGGTACACATTCAGGAATAAAAAAAAAATCAAATTCAAGGTACTAGCAATATAATGGAAACAACCGACAACACTTGCACCATCCTACCACTACACGCGCTGTTCTCATTTTGCAGTCTCTTGGTTTAATTTCTCTGCAGAAATGGCTGGAAAGCGATTAAATGTGAAAGCAACTGTGAACCAAACAAAACAGGGAAACGTCAGTAGAAACAGGAAAATTCTGAATGCGTACCGACATATGTTGGCCAATAATACAACTGGGGAGTGAATAATGTTCCTTCTTTCCAGGTGGATAGTGAAAATGACAGGTAATAGATCTGTTGCTGGTATTGCCATCAAATAGGAAGTGACGAATTTGGAGAGATTTCAGCCTTCGAGGTGCACGATCACAGTTTCAATTACAAGGGGCAAAGATTCAAGGTGAGGGGGGAAGTTTAAGAGATGTGCCTGTTGGAATTTTTTACACAGAGAGTGGTCAGAACCTAATCGCTCTGCCAGAACAGGTGGTGGAAGCACTTCTTGCTTGGCAATATATATGAGTCATGTGGATGTTGATATGACTGGGGATGGAGTAGAGGGATAGAGACCGAATAAGGGCAGAAGGTATGTTTTTATTTTATTGTTGCATTGTGATCAGCACAGGCGTGGACGACCAACGGGCGTGTCACTGTGATGTATTTCACTTAAGTTCATTGGTTTTGTTGTTAAGAAACCAAAGAAGCAGAAACAACACATAAGTGAAAATGACTGTAGTGAATCCGTCATCACTGTATTTCCATGAATTATGAAACGAATCATTCTCTGATCCTGCGGCAAACTGTTTTTTTTAACAAGTATTTATTTTGGCAGGAAAACAAATAGCCTGGTTTTCAAAAGAAATGCACGAATGTTCTTATTAATCAATGTGAGTGCATTATCCCATTTTATTTTCTTCCACTTCAATGAGAAAACTGCAGATTACAATTAAAAATAGAAAAATAACAGAGGCCTTGGTAAATAAAGCTCAGGCTACATCTTCTGAAATAGCTGGAATTCTGATACGGCCTAAAGATCGTCTTCTGTTAAATTTCATGTGGTTATGGTCACTAAAATATTCGCTGATATAAATTGAGTTCATTTCCACTTACTCTAAATTAAACAGATGATTTGATAATTAATGATTATTTTACTGAGCGTGCCTTATATATATTCCAGGGGAAAGTTATATGTTTCTTTATGGCATGTGAAATACTCAGGCACATAATATCATACTAAATGATTGTAGAAACTGAAACTTTCTGATCACCCTATGATTGAACATGGGTCACAATTAAGCTGAATGTTCGACTCTTACCACTCTTTGCGTGAAAAAAGAACACTTGCCACGCACATCTCCCTTACATTGTCCTCCTCTTACCTTGAAGCTGTGCCCCCTTGTAATTGAAACTGATCCCAATTCGAGAAAACTGAAGCCTCACTAACACGTCAATCGTTGCTTGTTGGCAATGCCAGGAACAGATCCAATTATTGTCATTTCCGAGGTCCTACTAAACATAAGTAACATTAATCATTCCCCAGTTGATTCTTGGACATCACTGCTCTCCATGAATTCAGAATTGCCCTGTTTCTTATGGACCTACCCTGTTTTGTTTGATTGACAGTTGTTTTCCCATTTGATTGATTTACAGCCATTGCCAGTCTGAAATTAAAGTGAAGGTACTGCAATAACAGAACAGCGACTGCCGTTGTAGGATGCCACGTGATCTGTCAGTTGTTTACGCTCAATTGCAAGGACCTTGTATATGAACTTTCCTTTCATTTCTGAAAATGTGCTGGGGTTTTGTATTGAAACACCACACTGTTATTCGGCTTAATTCTGGTCAGTCCACGATTTAATTTGACTTGATCTATTATCCTGCATAACTAAATACAGTGAAAAGATTTGTTTGAGAACAGTCGCAGCAGATCACAGTCAGATGATGGGGTGAAAAAGAAATTGCATGGAGTAAGCCATGCAGTTTATGACACACAAAGCATTCACGAGGCAAGATCAACATTAAATAAAAAATGTCGTTAGAGACTCCATTCATAGATCTAATAACGAGAGTGAAGAAGCTGTACCTGAACTTGTTGGTGTGTGTTCAACCTTCTGAATCTACGTTCTGACAGAAACGGTTGTCGCAGAGCATTGCAGAGTGGGTTGGGTGTTTGATGGTATTGGTAACATTTCCGTGGCAACAGGACTGTTTAAGTAGAGCCCATGAAAGGGAAATTGGCTTCTGTGATGGTGTCAGCTATGTACACGAACTTCTGTCGATTCTTAAGGTTCTGCACAAAGCTTTTGCCATTCCAGGCTGTTGTGTCCTCGGGCAGTATATTCGATATGGTGCGCCTGTAAACGTTGGAGAGGATCGTCATGGACATCTCAAATTACTTGAGCTGCCTGAGAAAGATGCACCGCTTTTGCACCTTCTTGACAGTCTAACGTATGTAGGGAGTCTAGGACAGATAGTCGGTTGTCGTCACACCTGTGAACTTGAAGTTCTCACCTCTCTCAAATTCCACCCAGTTGATATAGATAAGGGTGTGTTATCCTTCTTTCTTTCGGAAGTCAATTATCATTTCTTTACTTTTGCCAACATTGAGTGAGAGATTGTTATCACTCAGCCACGTAACAAAACACTCTGTCTGTCTTCTCCATTCTGACTCCTCATCGTTGTTTGATATTCTTCCGAGCACGGTGGTGTCAGCACATTGGAGATGGCGTTTGTTTGGTAACACCGTTGTGGATGTTTCAGACGCTGAAAGATTTAATAAATCAGATTATACAATCAATTCAGTCTATCAATATTTTTACCATTGGCTAAACGATTATCAAATTACAGTCAAAGGAGAATATTTTACTATTGCAGGTTGTGGATATTGCGGCACATTGTGACCCAGCTGTTAGCACTGGTGCTTGTCAGCACCAGGAAACCATATTCAATTTCATTTGCTTGTGCAATTTGCACAGTCTCCCAGATGTTCTGCTTCCTTCCACAGTCGAAAAAACTGCCCAGTTTTGATCATTTGAGGATGCTTGTTCGGGGTGTGTCTGCGTGGGATAGCCTTCAGAGGTTCGTTCTGGACGTGATGGGCAGAAGGGTGTGCAGTAGTTGTCTCACACCGCATCGTTGGGGGGGATCCAATATTGAGTGTTTTGACGGAGGAGCTGCAGCTGTCTATTTTCACTGATTGACGCCGATGGAACCGCAGGATGCAGTTACAAAGGCTGGGGTCAGTTAACTATCTCAGAATTTTGCGATTTGTCTGGTTGTGATATTGGGGTTTAACGCGGAGCTGTCGACAGCTTTCAAGTTATGAAAATAAAACATACCTCACACTTCCTTTGCAACACAGCAATATCGAAACATCCAATGTTCCAATTTTATGTCATAACAGTGGTATTTGCATCAGTCTCTTCCAACTTTCTCTGATTGTTTCTGCATTTCACCAGATGTCATTGGAGAGAGGACTGATTCGTCAGATAGGAGGGGTGCTGTGGGAGACTCAGTAGGAGAACTCTTTCGTGTATCATTCCTCATTTAAGGAGCCATCACAAAGTGTCTTCAACATTGAAAACTCCCAGAGCCAACCCTTTCCCGGCTGTGTCAAACTGTTCTGCCACTTCTGGTGTGTCGAAACTCCCATTGGGACAGGATACAGCCACTACTGGTGATAAACAGAAGGATAATTGTCTCCTTCCGTTATGTTCCCTAATTATTTTCACTTTCTCTATTTCACTTTCAGTTTCTCGATTTCATGATTATGCTCGCATTCGTAATTTCATCTATCTCCAACTTTCCCTCATTCAAACTTTCTCTCTTTCTTTCTCTCTCTCTCTGTCTCTCTCTCTCTCTCTCTCTCTCTGTGCCGTTTGTCACAGGACGTTTAATGTTTCTGATTTTAAGCATTTATGGACTAATCAGGATTTCCCTCGAATACTTGTCTCAAGTCACCATCCTGTGTGACATTCCTGAGTAAACATGTAAGAGATGCGTTGTCCTTGAACATAAACAAGTAGCTCACTCACTGTCAATGGACGTCTGACTCGAAATCCATAGTGATTGATCCAATCACCCAACAATGGATTGCAAAGGTTCACAAAGGTGGCTCTCCACAACATTACAACATCTGAGTAATCCCTTTCATTAGTACAAAATGAGGGGAGAACAGTGGTGGGACCTGGGGACCTCTATCCATATTTTCGGAAGGTGAATAGGTACAGTTGAAGCATTTGTTAAGAAGCACGAACATCTCTCTGACTAAACAGCTTTCTCCTCATTCCACTTCTCGGTGTCCAGCTGATAACCTTGCAATTATAATTCCACTTACTGACCGACCAACAAGTGGAAACATAGTATTCTACTTTACCTTGTCAAAGTTGTTCATAATTTCGAACAACTGAATAATTCACCTCATCTCTATTCCGAGGATAATCCAATTTCTCCTATATTTCGTTCCGTCTAAAATCTCACATCCTCAGTCGATGGTACACGCTGTTGCTACTCAGTAGTTGCAGAGGAGGGAGTGGATGGTTGTTGATTTGTTGTCTCTCACTTACACGTTTGGACACAGTGAGAAACTCACTGTCTTTGAAAGTGTGAAATTGAAACTCCTTGAAAATAGGTCCCCACCTATGATGGAACAGCCGTGACCCTGTTAGCAGACCTATTCCAGAAATTGAATTCAGTGATCAGCAGAGAGTGGTTATTGGGTTCCACATCAGAAAAGTGCGTTACTTTAAAGATAACTGCCTATTATTATCGTTCATTTGTATCTATCCCTTTCCCATGCAATTGGTGTGCAAAAGCTTCTTTTCAATAAATAGTAGCACCCTTCTGCCAGAATATTCTGCACACCACCAATTGTGCAATGGGCTGTGGATGGCAGCTATTGTGGCGAACCAGGGCTAAATTGGACAAGATGGCCGCTTGGGCTTTTGCAGCATACACTAATGGCTGAAATGGTCTGACATTTACGTACAGCAGACGGTCACAGTTAAACTTGTGGTCTTCAGCTGGATATACTGATTATATTAAGTTTTCCTCGACAAACTCCAATACATGAATTCAGACAGCAAAGATTTTACGAAGAAGGAAACATTAGGCAAGTTAATCAGCTGTCTCACTACTTCAGCATTCTCATAAGGGACATTTTTGTAAGGCCAAGTTTAGCCACTGCCCCATGTTTGATATATAGTTAAAAAAGCAGGAGGAAAAGTATATTGCTACAGTGTTCTGGATTATAAAGGTAATTGTAGAATTAGAAATGCAAACAAGAAATTACTGTGAAAAGGTTAATTGCATTCAAAAAGGAAAAGTTTATCAGCGAAAAACAGGATCAATGTATTGTTAGAAAAGATAAAGTAATGAATGGTCCAAATACAAATTCTGCAAAAAAATAAAGAACATTGGCGCAGGAAGGGAACAGAAGAAGCCACGATTGGGGAAACATTGACAATTGAAATTTAAAATCAGATGAAGATATTTCGAACAAATTCTGACATCCAAAGAATTAAGGGAACATGACAAAGAGAA
This sequence comes from Chiloscyllium plagiosum, assembly GCF_037043375.1. Classification (NCBI taxonomy): domain Eukaryota; kingdom Metazoa; phylum Chordata; class Chondrichthyes; order Orectolobiformes; family Hemiscylliidae; genus Chiloscyllium; species Chiloscyllium plagiosum. Next base: position 13,385,273 of record NW_028270179.1, on the reverse strand, counting down.
ATTAGAAAGTCGAGAACGACATGTCGTTGTTGGTGAAATCTAAATAAGCTTCTTTTAATAGTTTGGTAAAGTTGTAAAGTGCGTGAATTTCACTCTTTCAGTGAAATACGAATAGATGTTTTATTTATTAAGAAAAGGTAATTAGAAATAGAACGTACTTAGAGTGGTAACAAATAAGATTAATCGAAAGAATGAACTTTATTTTAAATTCCATTTACAGCTTGTGAGGATTCTGGATAATCCAAGATGGAGGACGGGAAAAATTAAATGTAACAGCTGCTCCTATTTTGATGTATTTTCGGTGCTGGAGGTGATTTTCTTGAATTCCATGAGCAGCAAGTACTGTTTTATATGCTGTTGCAATTGTTTGGGAACTTTGGAGAAAAACAAAGTCAAACAACGGCACTTTGAAAAGGGGGAAAGACAGACAAAGGCAGCGAACACGTGGTGTGTAAGGAGAGACGAAATAAACCAACATTGCTGACTGACATAACAGTGAATCTGCGCAGTTACTTCCTTCGCTGTCTGAATTCATGTATTGGAGTGTGTCGAGGAAAACTTAACAAACAGCGAAATTGGCAACTGATCTTGGAGCACCTTGTTTGGGAAAGGTTACAGCATAGAAATAGATACGTCTATTATTTCAAGTATAGCCTTACTGTAAATATATAATATTGAGTAGAGTGGGTTTTTCTTGATTATATACTTTTATTGGATGTGTCTGTTGATTACATTTGAAAAATATAAGGCAAAAGTATTAAGTTGACCTAGTGCGAGAAAATAAGATGGTGCTATGCTGTGTGAATAGATTGGAAGTAGCAAAGTGGCCTTTAGTCAGATGATATCCTGTTCTTGTCAGATGTGGGAGTTTCAGAAGAGTTTACGGTTTACTGAGAATTATAGCTGCAATAAATATCAATTAATGCGAATCCTGTCAGACAGAATGGATTGGTTGGAGCGACAGTTACAGGCAATGAGGAATTTATAAGAGCTTGAGGTGTGATGGATGGCAGTTATAAGAAGGGAGAAAAGCCTTAGATGAGTTAACTCCAAGCAAGGGAGGAGGGACAGGCAGGTAGTCTTCTGTGGCTAATCCAATTTCAAACAAGTATGCTGTTTTGGAAAATATAGGGGGTGATGCACTTTCAGGGGAATTTAGCACGAAAAAACAAGTTTCTGCTATCAAGGCAGGCGATAATGTAATGAGGGCTACGTCGGGTTCCAACTGATCGATCGTTTTCGGGGACACTCTAGTCAGAAGGACAGACAGACATATCTGCGTCCAACTGCGAAAAATCAGAATAGAGTGTTGCCTCCCTGCTGTCAGGATCAAGGATGTGACAGACAGGGTGCAAAATGCTCTCAAAGAGGAGAGGGACCAGCAGAAGGTCATTGCACACATCGGTTAGAACGACTTAGGAAGGGAAAAGAATGACATTCTGAAGGTAGAATTTAGAGAGTTAGGCAAGAATTTCAAAATGAGGTCCTCGAGGGGAGTAATCTCTGTATTCCTCCTGGTGGGATGAACTCGTGGGGGTCGGAATAGTAGGATAGAGCAGATGAAGCGTGCCTAAGAAGCTGGTTTATGGAAGAAGGGTTCATATTTTTGGACCATTGGAATCTGTACAAGAAGGATGGATTGCGCCTGAATTGGAAGGGATCTAATATACTGGCAGGGAGATTTCCTAAAATGGCTCGGGAGAATTCAAGCTCGTAAGGGGTGGGGTGGGAACCAGGGAGAGATTGAGGAATGATAACAATCTGAGACTGGTACAATGGAGAAAAGCAGCAAGTCAATCAGCGAAGGCAGACATGAACAAAGCAGAGAACAAGGTAGTACTGATCAATTAAACAGCATTTATTTCAATGCAAGAGGCCTAACAGGGAAGTCAATTGAACTCTGGGCATGGCTACGAACATAGACTGCGATATCACAGCAATTACAGAAACATGGTTCAGTGATGTACATGAATAGCAGCTTAGTGTTGTAGGATACAAATGCTATAGTAGGATAGAAAGGGAGGCACGAGAGGAGGGGGAGTGGCGTTTTTCATAAGGGATAGCATTGTAGCTGTACTTAGGGGGGATGTTCCCAGAAAGACAACCAGCGAAATCATTTGCATGGAACTGAGAAATAAGAAGGGAATGATCACCTTGTTGGGATTGTATTATAGGCTGCATACTAATCAGCGGGAAACTGAGAAACACATGTGTAACAATATTTCAGGTATCTGCAAGATTAATAGGGTGGTTATTGTAGGGAATTTGAACTGTCCAAACATAGACTGGAATTGCCATCGTGTTCAGAGTTGAGATGGAAACAGGTGAATGACTGTGTGGAGTTTGCACATTCTCCCCATGTCTGTGTGGGTTTCCTCCGGGTGCTCCGGATTCATCCCACAGTCCAAAAATGTGCACGTTAGGTGAATTGTCCATGCTACATTACCCATAGTGTTAGGTGAAGGGGTAAATTTAGGGGAATGGGTCTGGGTGGGTTGCGCTTTGGCGGGTCGCTGTGTACTTGTTGGGCCGGAGGGCCTGTTTCCACACTGTAAGTAATCTAATCTAACAAAATGTTCTGAGGCAGTATGTGAATGCACGTACCAGAGAAAGTGCAGAACTTGACCGACTCTTGGGAAATAAGGCAGGGCAGGTGACTGAGTTGTCAGTGGGGGTACACTTTGGGATCAGCGACCAAAGTTCTGTTGGTTTAAAACAGTAATAGAAAAGGATCAACCAGATCAAACAGTTGGAATTGTAATTTGGAGGAAGGCTAATTTTGTCGGCATTAAGCAAGAACTTAAAAAGCTGATTGGGTCGCAGGTACCGGGATGGCTGGAAAATGGGAAGTCTTCGGAAATGAGAAAACGGGAGTCCAAAAACAGTATATTCCTGTTAGGTTGAAAGAAAAGGTCTGTAGGTGTCGGGAATGCTGGGTGACTAGAGACATTGAGGGTTTAGTGAAGAAAAAGAAGGAAGCAGGCATCACGTACAGACAGTAGCGATCGTGTGAATCCATGAAAGAGTACAAAGGCAGCAGGAGTATACTTGAGAGGGAAATCAGAATGGCAAAAAGGGGACATGAGATCGATTTGTCAAATAGAGATTAGGAGAATCCAAAAGGTTTTAATAAATACATTAATGAAGAAAGCGTAGCTATGGAGCGAACTGAGCCACACAAAAATCAGCCAGGCAGCCTGAGTGTGGAGCTGAAGGATATTGGAAAGATAGTAAACGATTATTTGCATCCGTGTTTATTGTGGAGAAGGACATGGACGATACAGAATGTGGCCGAATAGATGGCGACATCCTGAAAAATGTCCATATTACAGTGGACTAAATGCTGGATATTTTGAAACGCATAATGTTGAACAAATCCCCAGGACCTGATTAGGTGTACACCAGAGTTCTGTGGGAAGCAACGGAAATGATTACTGTGCCCCTTGGTGAGATATTTGTATTATCGATGCGCACAGGTGAGGTGCCAGATAACTGGCAGTGAGCGAACGTGGCGCCATTTTTGAAAGGCGGTAAGGACAAGCCAGAGAACTACAAACCAGATAGGCTTACGTCGCTGGTGTGCAAATGTTTGGAGGGAACCCTGAGGGACAGGATTTACATATATTGGAAAGGCAAGGACTTATTTGGGATAATCAACATTGCTTTGTCCTTGGTAAATCATATCTCACAAATATGATTAAGTTTTTTTGAAGACGAAATGAAAAGGATCGATGAGGGCAGAGCGGTGGACGCGATCTCTCTGGACTTAAATAAGGCATTCGACAAGGTTTCCCACAGGACACTGGTCAGCAAAGTTAAATCTCATAGAATGCAGGGAGAACTAGTCATTTAGTGCAGGACTGGCTGGAAGATAAAGAAAGATGGTGGTGGTGGAGAGTTGTTTTTTGAACTGGAGGCCTGTGATCAGTGGTGTGCCACAAGACCCTCCTGCTGGGTCCACTACATTTCGTCATTGAGGTAAATGATTTCGAAATGGAAACAGGAGCTATAGTTACTAAGTTTGCAGATGACACCAAAAGTGGGAGTGCAGTGGATAGCGAAGAAGGGTACGTCAGATTGCAACGTGATCTTGATCAGATGGGCCAGTGGAATGAGGAGTGGCAGATAGAGTTAACTGAGAGAAATGTGAGATGCTACATTTTGAGAAAACAAATCTTAGCAGGACTTCTACACTTAATGGTAAGTTCCCAGGGAGTGTTGCTGAACAAAGAGACCATGAAGTGCAGGTTCAGAGCTCTTTGATTGTAGAGTTGAAAGTAGGAGAGTGAAGATGGCGTTTGGTATGCTTTCCTTTATGGGTCAGGACACTGAGTATAGGAAGTGAGAGGTCATGTCGCTGCTGGACAGGATGTCGGATGGGCCATCTTCGGTATATTGCGTGCAATTCTGGTCTCCTTCCTATCTGAAGGATCTTGTGAAACTTGTAAGGGTTCAGAAAAGATTTAAAAGTCGATTATAAATATATACAAGTGTTGGAGAGTTAGAGCTATAGGGGGAGGCTGAAAGGTTGGGGCTGGTATCTCTGGAGAATCGAATGCTGAGGGATGTCCTCATAGAGCCTTATAAAATCATGAGGGTCATGGATAGGATAAGCAGACAAATTAATTTCCCTGTGTTGGGAGAAGTCCGGAACTAGATGGCATCGTTCTAGGTTGAGAGGGTAAAGATATAAAAGGGGCCGAAGGGGTAACATTTTTCACAGAGGGGGTGGTGCGTGTATGTAATGAGCTGATAGAGGAAGTGGTGAAGGCACGTATAATTGCAACATTTAAAAGGCATCTGGATGGGTATGTGAATAGGGATTTGGGCCAAGTGCTGGCAAACGGAATTAGGTTAGGTTGAGATATCTGGTCGGCATGGACTAGATGGTCCGAAGTGTCAATTTCCGTGCTGTACATCTCTATGACTATCAAAAATATAAGGTCATATCTGAATGTTTCAAACATGATTTGAAACGCTTTCTTACAGGTAAATAAGGAGAAATAAGGATTTTATTGGAATGGCATCTCCAAAGTAAACATGTGTAAAATCTCCAAGCTCTTGTCAAGATTTACCCCACCATATACGGACAGATCACAGACATGCAGAAGAAAACAACTGGTGTATGAATTCATAAATTAACATGACATAAATAAAAATATCAACAAATCAAGTCATATGAAACGTGTCACTTCCATTGATCTTTTGAATTGAGAGAACTTCTCATTCCATACGAGATGCATTCCGTGATGTGGGACAATATTATTATTGATGATTTCTGTATCCGTGGACAAGATTTCCTTCTGATGAATATTTCACTCAATTCTCCCCTTTGTAAGAAATCAGATCGGACTTGTGCATGGTTGTTCTCACATTGACTACTGTATTCAGTGTGTTTCATGTTAGACAGTTCACAGTGTACTAATGCCCCCTACAAGATATTCAGGAAACGCAATTTCCTCGTTATGTCTTATCAGTCCCCTAATCTTGCAGAAAGGACTGTTCATTCAGTAAAATTCATGAGTTGTCAAATGTAAACAAACATTCCAAGACTTTCAGATAGATATGTTAATGTAAGTGTTGCTGATGTCAGCAATGTTTTACCTCACTTGCAAAATCTAATGTATGATTCAGTGATGCACTGAAGGAAGAAAATGGTACAAGATCACGATCAACATGTATGTGGACAATTAGCACAATGTAAACTAGGATTATGGGTAAAAGTTTAAGATTTTCAAACAAGTATGTGTTTGTGAAAAATATCCTATGTCATTGTGTGCAGTCACGGTCATGTCATATTTTAATCAGCTACAGTCAATTCCTGAAAAGAAATAAGCAACATATTCAAACTACTTGTCATCCACCACCTGTCAGAAGGATAATCATTTGGATACTGAAGTTTCCATGCCTAAAGTTGAACAGAAATTTCCAACAAATGTAACACTTTTCAATTAGTACATAGCAAACAGCACAGAACAGGGTGAAGCTACAGAGACAAGCTGTGATAAAAATAGAAGGGCTAGATCTGGTCTTGTTACGTACCCAACAATCCATAATCTAATTGTGGAGATAACTTATTTCAGTGAACTATTGCACATGTTATCAGAAAAAGGTTTCCATTCTTTAAAGGAAAAAAAGTAGGATATTGAACAGACTCCATAGCAATCCCAAGAAGAGCAGCTCCGGTCGAATGGCCATGCAAAATTGTCAATAGTTTTCAGGGATGCATAGGTTTAGGTTCATTAATCAGAGGTAAATATAGGATAAGATTGCAGGGGAATGGGACTCGGTGCGATAGTCTTCGGAGGGCTGATGTGGACTGGTTGGGCCCAATGACCTGCTTCCACACAAAAAGAATTCTATGACTCTATGACTGTACGTAGCAGAGGTCGTAAACTGCAGTTGCGTTTGAGAGTGGTTGTTGGTGATCTCAGCCTGAAGACACACAGAGAGAGGGGCTCTTCTCAATTCAGCCGGAACTTTATATTAAAGTTTATTTGAAGAAAAACTTGATAACAATTGATTGAAATTAATATCCTTCCCAATTAGCCATTCTCAAATTTGTACAAAAGCTGGAAGAGTTCTTTGTGAGAAACGGCAATTTAATTTATTGGTAAATAATGCAATGCAGCTGGAGAGTATTAAGGCTGTCAGAAGCTTTGTAGGCCCCAAGCGCTGGTGGGGAGTTATCTGGCAGGTATAATTTCAATTTGGTTGCGCCTGGGGCTGTTTATAGAGATTTCCATTATTGACTGCATTTGCTTTTGGTATGAATGTTCACATTAGGGGAATTTGTCTAACAATGGGTACCAATGTTGCAGCAACTACTGTAACGCCGATGGAAATAAAATGTTGTATTTCACTGGGGACCCCAGAGCATTATTGACTATACTGGCCCCCAAATAAGAGGAAAACCGCACCCCAATAGTATAGCTTTGGGATAGTTTCTGGCCTCTAACATACGTGGTAATAGAATACCGAAGGAGTGAAGGAAAACGGGGCTAACGACTCCTCTTGACATTTCTGCCGACAACAGATGCTCCTTGGTTTTGGTTTTGAGCTTCTCGCGTGTTACTGAAGATGCACTCATCCAGGCAAATGAATACTTTGGATTAAGAGGCCAGACATCAGGCAGCCAGCTGGTGAATTAAGTGCTATAGAATGCATGAACCGCTTAACAACATGTGAAAACCAAAAGTTAATATTATTAATTCAGTATAACGTTGGATCAATGAAAACTCCTGGAGTTTCTGGACAGCATGGAAGTGCAACTGAGCGTCGTGGAGAAAGGACTGGATTCTCTCTTTGAAAATTATAGATCTGATTTACACAGGAGATGTGTCCATTCATAAAATCACGCGAGACTCAATCCATTTTTATCGGCCTTTTATAGCTCATCTCCTTATCGAACCTGTTTTATGAGAATAGTGAAGGCATATTTCAGCATATTTTTCAACTGATTTCGAAAAATAGACTGTGTCACAGCATAAATAAGAGTGTTAGTGCAGCAGCTCAAGACCTTCAACATGGAAACTATTTTATTTACAAGGCTAGATATCCCAAATGATACATCACTGACTAAATGCAATCACGTCCACAGTGAATACATCATTAAAGTTGACAAGAAAAATATAAAATTAGCCGAGAGCACAAATAGTTAAATGATAGATTTTCTTCGACACACCATTTCTGGATCTGTGTTACTCTCCCCAGTTCTGTGGACCTGGAGTCTCCTGCGGGCTCATCTGGCTGTTAAAATGTGTCTGAGGGTGAAAGTGTTCAGAGCAGAATCAAGACAAATGGAACGCATCGGGTCAGAATGTAATGCAGAAAATCGAATATTGTTCAGAACAATGTCTTGACAGTGGCAGCTTCCGTCCCACAAAACCAGCGATCAGTCTGAAGAGTATACATGCTTTGATACATGAAGTACCAGCCAATGATCTTCAAGCAGCTCGGGGCAGTCAGCATTCACAAGACCAAATATGCTGACATTTTGCTACAGTGGGAGCATGGCCGAGCGGTCTAAGGCGCTGGATTTAAGTTACAGTCTCTTCAAAGACGTGGATTCGAATCCCACTGCTACCAGGTTGATTCTTCTGCACGGTATGATACCCTGCAGACATCTGGTGTGCATGTGATGGGTTGAATGACTTGTTTTAGCAATCGGATTCTATGAGGCTCCGGAGTCACTTTTGAATAAAAACAATACTTTAAATACTCAGTGTGCATCTACAAATATTTGCCATACCCTTATGTAGATATTCTTCAGCTCTGGAAATTCTAACATATTGGCTTCACAGTGCACTCATTCTGTAAAGACACAGAGAGCTCAGGAATGAGTTAAAGAGAGGTAAATTATATTTCCGCATACTTTGCTGAATTTTGTTGTGAAGTTTCTACGTTAATCACAACGTTCCCTGATGTTTATTTTTATGAAAACTGAGAGAAATGGGTGCTGTTGAATAGACATTTTAGTGAAATAACTACACTGACTCTGAGCAACAGGCTCTTAAATGGGAAATGGCGCCGAAAACAGTTCGGGATTCAAAAGGAAATATCATATGTCGTGAAGATAAATGTGCTTAACAAATGGTTTAACTCACCTCAGCGCCTCTGGGAGAATTGACAGGTATAGATCCCAGTTTCCGTCACCTGACCCACATCAACAAACTAAGCGAACGCTAATTGATGGTCTATATCTCAGATAAACTAGCTTTTTGTTGCACAGTTTAAATTTCACGAATCCTTGCAATTGATTCTCAGATAACTTCAATGGGTGCATTTCCGAAGGGAGCAGACCTCCAGATCAGATTCTCACAGACGAATTTAAAGTTCATCAAAAGCCTGGCAGCTAACTGACAATCTGGATCAATGCATGTATTGTCAACAGGAAGACCCTGACTTGTCAGATTCACATTGTCCAGTTTAAATGCATTAAGCCTGATATATAAATCTCAATCTGCATCCTTGGTTGCGTTCCCCACAGGCGTGTACTGACAAATGAGGATCACAGCTCATAGTTTAAACGTAACCAAACTTGATACTTTAGTGTCATTTCGCATCAATAGTTTTATTTTCGACAGGCGCACCCAGACTAATCAGTGACCATGAACTAACTAATCCCTGATCGGCTGTCATGCAGAATAAACGTGATTTTCCCAACTCAGTTCATATTCGTGCGAAATGGCCTGATGAGTGCAAGGCAAAACATCTTCGAGAAAATCCGAATTTCCTTTCAACGAGAAGCCTGGTTAGACTGCATAGCAGCTTAATACACGGCAATTCCTGGAGCAACCAGGAGTTAATGGAGACGTAAGGAAAATCAGTGGAGGAAAGTCATGATAGTGACGATTCAGATTCTAATACCTCAGCTCGTGTTGATAAGAACATGATCTGTATTAAAAATGCATTGTGCCCAAAATGTATTACTTTCCCTTACTTTCACCAAAATCGGCTTCTTAGAATCATAAGATGTAGGAGCAGAATAAGGTCACTCATTCTGTCTAGACTGTTCCACTATTCAGTCTTTGAATCCAATCTCCCACAAAATCACTTTCTTGCCCTATTCCAAAAACCCTCGATTCGGTTCCTGATTAAAAGTCTGTCTATCCCACCTTTGAATACACTTGATGACTCAATCGCAGCAGCCTTCTGCAGTGAAGAATTCTACAGAATCACGAGCTTATGAGAAAAACTATTTCTCCTTATCTCTGCCTGAAATGCATACCACATTCTAGTAAAGCTATGCCCTACGGTACCAGCCTGTCCCACACACTCTCCACACGTAGCCTGTCATTTCAGCGAAGAATCTTGGAAACTTCCTTAAAGGTGACACCCATTCTTCTATATTTGCACGTGTACAAAACCAAACTACCCAACCAATTCTATGAGGAAATATCCTCTTGTTGTTGAGTATCTTGTGGAACATTTCCCTATCAAATGATGAGACTGATATTGATGATGTTTTCTTAAAGTTTGGGTGCAGGGAGGAAACAAGTATCAAATAACAATCGAAGATGCAGATGTGAAAGATTCAACATGTTATCATGGAGAGAGCTGTCCTTCTCTGAAACTTCCTCGCTGAAATTGAATATGACACAATCTCTTCCAAAATTCAATCCTTGAGATGGAAAGGAAGAAATCATAGATTTTTTGGTGTCCAATAAAATGGGAATGGAAATGGAGGGATGCAAATTTCAATATATATGTCAAGTACTTGATGAGATGAATTTGCAGACAACAGTCCCGTCGTCTGAAGTGAGTCTGTGATCAATAGGAAAAGTGTGTATGAGAGAGAATCAGAAAAACAAATGGCACAATGAATACAGACGGTGAGACACTGAGAAGGGTGATGGAAGACAAGGATATCAATTTGAAAATGGGAAATTAACAACAATTTGTGAAAAGAGCTAGACCCTGGTGTTGAGCGGATTTTATGATTATTGAGGGAGTAGAACGCAGTGATGAGAATTTTAAATTCGAGACCTCACCTGGATGCCACCTCATGATCGACGTGAACACAGGAGTCATATGGTGACAGGACTTGATATGTGCTAATGAGTGACTGACAACCATGGAATTTGCTGGAAGCGTATATCTTTGGACTTTCCCTGGGAAACGTTTGGACAAGCAGAGTGTGGATTTAACAAAGTTAACAATGAGTTTTGAAGTTGCAATGAGTTTCGGAGGATTGGAATTAGAGACAATGATGGAAATGGCTGGAGGCAAAGTTGTTTGAAATCGTAGTCTTGACTTGTGCCAATAATGCGATTGTTTCCAGTTGCAGTTCAGGACGATGTTCTGTGGGTATTGAGCAGAGTGCATGCTGATGAGTGAAGAGAATGTACTGGGGTTTTCCAAAGATTTGAAAAAGGATTAGAGTGGGACACTGACACATAGCTTCAAATCGAACATCACATAGTACGCACTTGCCAGTGCAGAAACAGCAGAGAACATTGGAGAGACCCTCGCTAATTATCGATATTTCTGATGGATCTGATTGTGAGGTGAGAAGTGAAATTTGAACAGCTACCTGTGTCAAAAACGCGTAAAATGCACAGGGATTTGTTTCATTGACAAATGAGCTGGAAGATAATGGAAATCGATTACAAATATGGGGAATGCTATGGATGATTGAACATCGAATCTTGCTATCCTCTGCATAGTCAGTTAGTTGCTTGTTGATTTTGCTAATCAAGGGAGGTCAGATGCTTACCGACCAACACAGATAATATTGATAAAAATAAAAAGGAGAAAAGACCGTCTGCCTGGTTTTGGCAGGATTTGAGTGATTTTTGAAATCGTTGGAACTGGCTGATATGTTTTACTCTGTCTCGTTTATTGTCCACTTCAACAACTGTTGAACGTTCTGACAAAAGTAAGAAGAAATTACTGGACGAAGTGTACTGAAAAAGTATGCAATCACCCGTGACGTACCAATTATAGATGCAGCTTTGATTTTACGAACAATTTATTGCACTAAGAAGTCATGGAATCCATCATCTGAACCTGATGAATCGAACTTGCAAATTACAATTATTTCATTTTCTTTGTAATTCTTCTCTCCACACTGGCTGTCTGAACATGAGTGGATATAATGTTCAAGGGATTTTGCGATTAATATGAATAATTTATCGTCATTAATTAGATTATCATGCTCTTTATCATTGCCTTACCAAAGGGAATGTATGAATAATAAATCGGAATTTTGAGATAACGTATAAACTTAGTGCCCACGTCCAGTTATTCAAGACTCTTGTTTGGAACAGTTGGGAAATCTTGAGTGTCATTGAACATTTTAAATTCAATGTATTACGAATTGAAGGACTGAGTGATAGATTTGGTTTATTTTGCTATTTCTGTTTGAAGAAGGTGTGAGTCTGCACATTTGAAGAATAGTAATACGGAAATCTATGTAACTATATTTTACAGTTTTACATAAATATTTCGCAGGAACACTAACCTCGGCAGTAGAGGAGAGTAAGGGACAAGTGCGTTCTTGCGTAAAACTTGCATTCCAGATCCAAACCCTGATTGAGACACTTACCTGCGACCCAAACAATAGCCAGAATGGATAGTAAAAATTTTCCAGAATCCGAACAAATCAATAGATCCACGATACCAAATTCATCTATTTATTGTTCTCATAAGTATATCTAACCTCAGAGGAAAACCATTTTCTCAATGTTAGAACGCTGGGAAGTTTTGATCCCAACTCCTTATTCATTCCCGTTAAAATCTCTGAGATTGCAATCAAACCTCACCCTCTGTTGTGAGCTGCAGGTTCCTATAAATTTTGAATCTGACACAACATTCTCCCTTAAACAATGAAAGGATACATTGGGTGGTAAATCTTTATTCAGAGAAACCGGGAATGAACCAGTGACACAATCAGATTTCTGAAGGCTTCAAATAGGTGTTTACTTCGATGGAATTTCCACTCGCTGATTTTTAAACAACAGTAAAAACAATTCTGCCCTAACGTCTAAATGATTTACAGAAATGATCTTGAGGAAGGTATAGGTAATTTGATGAGTACATTTGCAGATAAAAGTAAGGTTGGTGGAGCAGCCGTTAGTGAAGATATTTGGCAGACAATGCTGCAGAACGTAGACACATCGGGGATTTGGCAAATAGAGTCCAAACCGAACAATTGCCAGATGATACATTTTGGAAGATCCAGTTCGAGAGTGAAATATACGTTAAATGGAAATGTCCTGCGGAAAATTGATGCATAGAGAGATCTGGGTGCTCAGGTCCAATGTATTCTGAAGGTGGCAACACAGTTTGATGGAGTGGAAAGGAAGGAATTGGACATATTTTCTTTCATTGCACGCGGTATTCAGTATAAGAGTTGACAGGTCATGTACTGTTATATACGACTTTTGAGGGGCCACATATGCGTTACTCTGTGCAGTTCTGATCGCCTTATTACCAAGAGGTTATGGCTGGATGGAGAGGCGTTTCGCCAGGATATTGTCTGGTCTGGATGCAGCCAGCAATGAAGGGCTGTTGAGTACATTACGATTACTTTCATTAAAAAGACGAAGGTTGAGGGGGGATGTGTTTGAGGCCGACACAATCAGGAGAGGTACTGACAGGGTGGATTGCAAGAAGTCCTTTCCCAGAGTGGGGGCCCAATTATTAAGAGAGACGAGTTCAAAGTAAGAGACGAAATATTTCAGGGCAATACGTGTGGAAATGTCTTTACTCAGAGGGTGGTGGGTGCCAGGAAACTGTTGCCAGAGAATCTGGTAGAAGCAGGAACGATAGCACTATTTAAGACAGATGCATGAATAGCAAGGGAGCTGAGGCATACAGATCCTTCGAAATTAGGCGACAGATTTCGCCAAATGATCTGATTCAGCGCAGGCTTAGAGGGCCTAACGGCCTGATCCTGCATTGTAGTTTTCTTAGCTATGTGTTCTTATTCGTGAAGATGTGGCCCAAGGGGAAGAAGCTGCAATAAAGATTCATTAGCTAGAGGTCAAAAAGTGATTGCCCCATCGATATGCTTCATTAGATATTCGCACCTCATTCATTTTGATGGGTGTTTTACTGTCAACTGATCTACAATAAACTTTTGTGACAATTCCACATACACCACCTTCAAAAGTGATGCCTGAGCATTACACATCAAGGCTGGATCCTATGGCAAAGCACAGTGCACGATATTCAGAATTAGTGTCTCGACTCCTTTGGTGCCAGGATAACTGTTTTCAATCTAATCTCTTCACAACAGAATGATGTCCACAAGTTTCTGAAGACATTCACTGCAAATATTTCCACTCGCTCTTGGAGTATCCCCCATCTTCAACTTTTGCGTGTGTGTGATGAGGACACTCTATGTTATCTGCACACGGACACTAGCAGAGACATAATATTATGCGAAATACATCGCGTCAGTTCTGCTCAGAATAAAGCAAATGAAAATAATTAGCTCATCTGATCAGTTCCCATTTTTCTCTCAGCCATCGACCCTCCTCAGCAAAGAGACAGGCAATGTCATAGGCCAATTGATCCATGCAATGTCGACACCAGTTTTTGATGTTCGGTGTGGTATTCACATGGAGCAATCAAATTCAGATCTACTTTTAGACTTTTCCAGAAGTTGAAAGGAATTGCATTGGAGAGGTGAGGCGAGAGGGAATGCCTTTGATGGAAACTCCGCGTTTGTCTCAGAGTGACATCAGGCATAATATAGAATCATAGAATCCCTACTGAGTAGAAATTGGCGCTTTGGCCGACAAGATCGACATAGACCTTCCGAGGAATAACCCATGCAGATCCATTCCCCAGTCCTATCACCCTACATTTACTTCTGACTAATGGACATAACCTACTGACATTGCCAGTCAATGGAAAAAATAGGACAGACATTTCACTGATTGGAATTTGAAACAATAGGCTCACGCTAGTTGGAGGCCAATCATCTCTCACCATAACTGACATTTCATCAGAAATTTAAAACAAGGAAACCTCGGGCAGGAGGAGGCCAACTGAAACGTCTAGACTGTTTCATGACTCAATATGACCATGGCTGATAATCCAGCTGAATCCCCTGTTCCCACTTTCTCATCCAAAACCCTTTTATTCCATCTTCCCAACCAATGATATCAAACCCCTATTTTAAAACAGGTTCGATGGGCTGGTGGAAGAAGCACACACGTGAACGGCAGCAGACACTTAACGAGCACAGTGACAAATTCTCCAAACCTCGTTCCTCTGTTTGCCAATGGAGAGATGTATAAACCTCTGCAGTGAACATTAACAGATAAAAGAACTACCTATGGCGGCTTCCATTGACATCAAAACTCCAAGCAGCACAGCACCATCTCCCACATCGGCGCTGCTGTTCTGAGGGGTAATGGAAAAACAAGAGCACAGATGGTCTTTTTATATGCTCACGTATATTAACCATTGGCACAGTTCTGACTTATTCATTATTCGTTATTATAAGATGTAGATTCATAAATGAGATGGACTGGAGCTGTAATCAAAAAATAAACGGGTCTCCCAGACGTTTAGACAATAGACAATAGACAATAGGTGCAGCAGTAGGCCATTCTGCCCTTAGGGCCTGCACTACCATTCAATATGATCATGGCTGATCATCCGAAATCAGTCTCCTATTCCTGCCTTATCTCCATAATCCTTGATTCCACAATCCTTGAGAGCTCTATCCAACTCTTTCATAAATGAATTCAGAGACTAGGCCTCCACTGCCCTCTGGGGCAGAGCATTCCATACAGCCACCACTCTCTGGGTGAAGACGTTTCTCCTCACCTCTGTCCTAAATGGTCTATCCCGTATTTTTAAGGTGTGTCCTCTGGTTTGGCACTCACCCATCAGCGGAAACATGTTTCCTGCCTCCAGAGTGTCCAATCTTTTAATAATCTTATATGTCTCAATCAGATCCCCTCTCAGTCTTCTGAACTCAAGGGTATACAAGCCCAGTCGCTACAGTCTTTCAGTGTAAGGTAATCCCCTCATTCCAGAAATTGGCCTCGTGAACCTACGAGGCACTCCCTCAATAGCCAGAATGTCTTTCCTCAAATTTGCAGACCAGAACTGCACACAGTTCTCTATGTGTGGTCTCAGCAGGGCCTGTACAGCTGCAGAAGAACCTCTTTGCTTCTGTACTCAATCCCTCTTGTTATGAAGGCCAGCATGGTATTAGCCTTCTTCACTGCCTGCTGTACCTGCATGTTTACCTTCATTGACTAGTGTACAAGAACACCCAGATCTCTCTGTACTGCCCCTTTACCGAAATTGATTCCATTTAGGTAGTAATCTGCCTTCCTGCTCTTGCCACCAAAGTGGATAATCATACATTTATCATCATTGAACTGCATCTGCCATGCATCTGACCACTCACCTAACTTGTCCATATCACCCTGTAATCTCCTAACATCTTCATCACATTTCACCCTGGCACCCATCTTAGTATCATCAGCAAATTTGCAAATATTATTAATAATACCATCTTCTATATCATTAACATATATTTTAAAAAGCTGCGGTCCCAGCACTGATGCATGCGGTACCCCACCGGTCACTGCCTGCCATTCCGAAGTGGAGCCGTTTATCACTACTCTTTGTTTCCTATCAGCCAACCAACTTTCAATCCAATTTAGGACTTTGCCCGCAATACCATGCGCCCTAATTTTGCTCACTAACCTCCTATGAGGGACTTTATCAAAAGCTTTCTGAAAGTCCAGGTACACTACATCTACTGGATCATCCTCGTCCATCTTCAGAGCTACTTCCTCAAAAAAATCCAGAAGATTAGTCAAGCATGATTTCCCCTTCATAAATCCATGCTGACTCTGACCTATCCTGTTACTACTATCCAGATGTGTCGTAATTTCATCCTTTACAATAGACTCCAGCATCTTTCCCACCACTGAGGTCAGATTAACTGCTCTATTATTTCTTGCTTTCTCTCTCCCACCTTTCTTAAAAAGTGGTACAACATTAGCCACCCTCCAATCCGCAGGAACTGATCCCAAATCTATCTAATTCTGGAAAATAATCACTAACGCATCCACGATTTCTCGAGCCACCTCCTTCAGTACCCTGGGATGTAGACCATCAGGCCCTGGGGACTTATCAACCTTCAGATCTAACAGTCTCTCCAACACCAATTTCTGGCAAATATAAATTCCCTTGAGTTCAGGTCCTTCAGCCACTGTTACCTCAGGGAGATTGCTTGCGTCTTCCCCAGTGAACACAGATCTGAACTACCAATTCAGTTCTTCTGCCATTTCTTTGTTCCCCGTAATATATTCCTCTGTTTCTGTCTTCAAGGCCCCAATTTTAGTCTTAACCATTTTCTTTGCCTTTCACATACCTAAAAAAACTTTTACGATCCTCCTTTATCTCATTGGCCAGTTTATCTTCGAACCTCATTTTTTACTCTGCATATTTCCTTCTTAGTAATCCTCTCTTGTTCTTAAAAGCTTCCAGTCCTCCGTTTTCCCACTAATCTTTGCTATGTTATATATTTTCTCTTTTAACTTTATATGTTTCTTAACTTCCCTCGTCAGCCACGGCCACCCATGCCTCCTCCTAGGATCTTTCTTCCATTTTGGAATGAACTGATCCTGCAACTTCTGCATTTTCCACAGAAATATCCGCCATTCTTCCTCCACTGTCATCCCTGCTAAGGTATTGCACCATTGAACTTTGGCCAGCTCCTCCCTCATAGCTCCATAGTTCCCTTTATTCAACAGAAATATTGTCACTTCCGATTGTACCCTCTCCCTCTCAAATTGCAGATAGAAGCTTATTGTATTATGGTCACTACTTCCCAATTGCTCCGTCACTTCGATGTCCCTGACCAATTCTGGTTCGTTGCATAAAACCAGATCCAGAATTGCCTTCTCCCTGGTCGGCTCCAGCACCAGCTGTTCTAAGAATCCATCTCTGAGGCACTCCACAAAGTCTCTTTCTTGAGATCCAATACCATCTTGATTCTCCCAGTCTACCTGCATGTTGAAATCCCCCATAACAACTGTAGTAACATCTTTGCAACAGGCCAATTTCAGCTCCTGATTTAACTTACATCCGACATCCAAACTACTGTTTGGCACCCTGTTGATAACTCCCAAGAGGGTCTTTGTACCCTTAGTATTTCTCAGCTCTCTCCACACTGACTCTCCATCCCCTTATTCTCGGTCCCCCCGCGCAAGGGACTGAACATCATCCTTTACCAACATGGCGACCCCACCCACTCTGCCCGTCAGTCTATCCTTACGATAGCACGTGCAGCCTTGAATATTCATTTCCCAGGCCCTGTCCACTTGAAGCCACGTTTACATCAGAAATTGAACACAGATACTGGACTGAGAAAAGATTGAATGAATTAAGATGAAATAAATTTCTTTATTAGAACGGGGAGGGTATTCAGCCCCTCAAGCCAGTTCAGTTCCTCAATAAGAACACGGCTGATCTGTGCGATAACTCTATCCCCTTGCATTGGACCCACATCATTGATGCCCTTCCTAAATTAAAAAAAAACTATATGTCCAAGTTAAATTTAACAACTGATTGCCATTTGTTTCAGGGAATTTGAGCCGACATTAATATTTGTGTGTAGAAGTTTTTTTTTTCTATTATCTCTGCTGAATTCCTTAATTCTTAGAAAGGGCCTTAATTCTTAGATTTTGATGTGGGCGTCACTGGCTGAGATCAGTAGCTGTTGCTAGTCCCTTGTTGTCTTTGTGAAGGTGGTGGCGAACCAAATTCTTAAACAGAAGTAATTCTTGTGCTGCAGGTAAACTCATAATGTCCTTACAGAGACAATTCCAGGATCTTGTCACTGCTCGTTCTTGACTTCAGTTTCACTCAGTAGAAATACTATAAGTTTATCGATCCTATCTCTCCCTGTTACTATCGAGAAGCCTTTCGTTATATACCCCTTAACATTCTAATTTCCGAGTTCATAGATTTATTTGCGAGCTGATGTGTTTTTCTGCCGACGTTTTGACAAGTCGTAAGTGTACCTGCAGTGAAGCTTTAGTGGGTTGTCATGCCTGCTGTTTCTGTGCATCAGTTTTCTGGTACTTCCGGTTATGCATCTGAAAGGTTTGTCCACGTGATCCAGTTCAATACGTTGATGGATAGAGTTTCGGTTTGAGTTGCAGGCTTTATGGAACTCTCTTGCGGTTCGCTACGTTGCTTGTGCTGGATGGTTAGGTTGTCCCAATTGAATTTGTGTCCGTCTTTGTCTGTGTGGCTGGACATGAGACAGTATTGGTCGTCTCTGGCGGCACGTCAATACCAGCCTTAACAGAGCACTAACACTTCACCCGAGGCTCACTAATGATCTTACCCAGCAGGAAAACACATCAGCTCATCGAATGTATCTGCAATCTCACAAACAACCCGACATCCAATTCTTCAAAAATACTTACTTAATTCTACAGAATACAAGCATAATTTGTCTAAGCGTTCCTCAGAATATATCCTCTGAAGTCCTGGGATTATTCTTGTGAACGTGCACAACATTCACTTCAAGAGCAAAATATTCTTCCAAAGGTGTGGTACCAAACCTGCTGACTACACTTTCAGGGAGCTAATGACTTGAACCATTGTCTGAAAACGTATAATATATTGTCTGAAACCTTCTTCAATGTTATGAGGATTTCTGCCTCGACTATCCTTACATGCTTCCTGGATTGTTGTGTTTTTCCAGTCTTCTGTCCGTGCATTTTGGATCACACCATCTTCAGATACTTTTTTGCCTCTCGACCATCCGGACAGGCAGTGACTTGTACATTCCCAACATGCTCTGGCTAAAAGAAAATCGATATAGTATGTAAATCCTCCCATTTCCTGTAAATCTATGCTGCCCGTCATTAAGCCCTGCATCAAGGGGATCCTTTCTTGTCTATCCTGTCTATTCCTCTAATCGTATATACACGTCAGTCATGTGTCCTCCCAATTTCCTCTGTTCAAAGAAAACCAACTTCAGTCTGCTAAATCTCAATTCATGACTAAATCTCTTCAGCACAGGCAGCATGCATGTCGTAGTACCCCAACAGGATGCTACCTCCAGTGCTATCGCATTGCTCCTATCTTATGCATTCCAGAAGAGCACTCAGTACTCTTCCTGTGACATGAACAATTTTTTCAATGTTCCAGCGGAATAGTTCTCGAGGCATCACTACCGATTTAGATAACTGCTCAACCCCGTACGCACAGTCTGAGAATCAAATGGAGCCCTGATCAGTTTCATAGAAGCTCCGTCGAAAGTTGTTATTTCTACTTGGAGGCCAGATTCGTGGAAGGCCGATCAATGCCTGAGGGGTGACTCTCATTCCTGATTTCACCCCTGGCTTGGAGTCTAATTTCCAATCTTGCTTATGAGAATACTTACCAGGTTCATTCAAGGGATGGGGGAATGTCCCATAAGGAGCGTTTGAGTAGATTGAACCTGTACTCACTGGTGTTTAGAAGAAGTAACTCTATTCAAATACGCAAGATTGTTTCAGAACTTGTCAGGGAAACTGAAGGGATGTCATTTCCTTTGTGGGAGTGAATCCATGCTGGGAGGGCTTGATCTCATCAAAAGGAGGTACCCAAAGACATGCGAAGGAAATTCTTCTCTCAGAGGATAACGAATGGAAGTTTTAATCGCACGGGGAGTGGATGATGGGCCCATTCAAGGCTGTGATCGAGAAAGATTTAATCAGGAAGCTAATCGATGTTATGGGCATGAAAATCGAACTGAGGATGATCAGATCGACCGTGATCTTATTAAGTCGCGGAGCAGTCTTGATAGCCAGTGTGACTATGGTGAGAATGTCGTCTTTGAGAGTACAGATAATACTCCAGGTGTGGTCTCACTCACACCACTCGTAATGTTAATGTGTCATCGCTCCGGCTGAATTCCCGTCCTACTGAAATAACGGCCGCTATACCATGTGCCTTACTCATGGCTTGCTGCAAAATAGGCAGTGAGAAAACTCGTGATTCACAATGAGGATACTGTTTGCAAAAAAGCTTTGAGAAAGAGATTTGGACAGGTTGGCGACTGGTGCCGCTTCGGAGGTAAACAGTGAAGAAAACAAAAGCAGATCATACGAAATGTTTAACCATTGGAATACAAGTGTTTGATGTTTCACCAGAAGGTCACCACTCCTCAGGACATGGGAGAGCTTGAGGAAGTCGGATCTGAGCGGTATTTCTGATCTGTAGGAAGGCCGTGAACGTTCTGTCACCAGAATTGCAGAGGAGATAGGAATCCAAGTTTAGACAGAGAAATTTTCAGTTTCAGTCAGAAGCATGGGGGTGCTGGGGGAAGGAGAGAATTAGCAAATGGTGCAAAATGTAGGAGTTTCGTGACATAATTTTATTTATAAGGGTTGGAAAATTTACGCTATCGAGAGAGGCTGAATAGGCCTGGACTGAGGTGTGACCTTATAGAGGTTTATGCAATCATGCGGGACAGAGAATCATAGAGTCACAGAATGCCAACAGAATTCAAACAGACCATTCACCCTAATAAGTCTTAACCGACCCTCCAACGATTGTCACACGCAAACGCATCCCCTACCCTATTATCCTATATTTACCCGTGAATAAATACCTCTGAACACTATAGGCAATTTACCATGGCCAATTGATGTAACCTGCACATCTTTGGATTGTGGGAGGAAAGCATAGCAACGGGAGGAAATTCACGGAGACAGGGGATATGTAGGCAAGGACTTTCCACTGAGTTGTGGAGTCCAAAACTCGTGTGTGTAAGTTTAGGATGAGAGGGGAAATATTTAAAGGGAACTAAGGGGCCTATTTGTCACAGAAAGGGTGGTGCGTGCTTGGAATGAGCTGCCAGAGAAGTCGTGGAAACGGATACGATTGCAACATTTTAAACACCCATGTGTTGGCATATGAACAGCGGGTCAGGGGCTAAGTACTGACAAAGGGAAAGAGATTAATTTACAATATTTCAGCAGTGAGAGTCGAGAAAGCACGAGCCAGGCACAGCCGGGAAGCTAAGACTAAATATTAAATAATTACTTCGTGAATCGTTGGCGTATAATCTTAAGAACAGCGGAAGCAGACACGTCACCTGCTCGCCAAGTGAATTAGTATATTCAGGCAACAGCTAAATCTGGAACACGACATGTCTCCTGTCTGGCACCCGTCCTCCTCTCTATCCAATAAATGAAGATACTATGGGGAGGGTTGGTGAGGTAAGGTTTCATTTTTATTAACCTCTTTTGACAAATTAGAGCGTAGGAGATGTAGGCACGGGCAGTTGCATGCTTTTCCTGCAGAATGTGGGAAGGAAGGGTCACCGCTAGTGTCCCTGCTGACTTTCCTGCGAGAAGTGCCCCCAAATCCAGCTCCTCACAAACCACATTAGGGAACTGGATCTGCAGGGGCACCAATATCCCTGGCAGAAGATCCGCAAAAGCTCTTCAGAAGTGTTTAAATTCGTTTGCCAGAGAGATGTGAACCACATCAAAGATCAGAGGACAGAGTAACTGGTGAAATGGCAGATGCAGCTCAAAGAGAGACAGTGTAGAATGATAGACAATTGTTAGGGCAAAGTTACAGTCAGTGTGATGATTTGAAGTGTGTCTATTTTAACACAAGAATTTTCAGAATGTGAGTGGTGAACTTAGAGCACTTGTCGGTACTTGGAGCTATAATGCTGTGGCCATTATGTTGATTTAGATATCAGCAGCAGTAATGGTTTTTGAATATTCCAGGGTTGTTTCTTCAAAAGCAATAACGTTGGGGGTAAATGAGGTAGGGGAGCGGCATTCCTAATCAGGGAAACATCAGAGCTGCAGAAAGCAGCTCTGTCGGTTGTCAAGGAGGGTTTGTCTGCTGAGTCAGAATGGGTGGAATTCATAAACAGGAAAGGGGCAGTCACTTTATCGGATGTTTGCTGTAAACGTCCAAATAACAGCAGAGACACGGTGGAGCAGATTGGGAGACAGGTTTTGGAAAGATGCAGAAGTAACAGAAGTGTTGGTATGAGTGACTTGAACTTGGAGCCTCCTTAATGCAAATACTTTGGATGGAGCTAATTTTGTCAGGTGTGTCCAGGAAGGATTCCTGGCTCAGTGTGCAGATGGGTCAACTAGAGGGTAGGCCATATTGGATTTGATACTTGGCAACGAACCAGGTCATGCATCAGATCGATCGGTGGGGCAGAATTTCAGTGATGTTCATCACAACTCCTCGATTTTTACCATAGTCATAGGCAAGGATAGGAGCAGACGATATGGGAAAGTATTTAATTGGGGGATGGGGAATTGCCATGTTCTTCGCCAGGAGCTGTGCAGCATAATTTGGGAATCAATATTCTCGGAGAGATTCACGACCGAAATGTGAATGTTGTTTAGCGAGCACTTGCTGCTAGTGCTTGATTGGTTTGTCCCAGTGAGGCAAGGAAGAAATGGTAGGGGGAAGCAACCATGGATGACAAGAGATGTGGAACATTTCATTAAGAGGAAGAAGGAAGCTTACATAAGGTTCAAGAAGAAAAAATAGACAGCGCTCCAGAGTGTTAGAAGGTGACCAGGAAGGAACTGAAGAATGCACTCAGGAAAGAGGGCATGAAAAATCCTTGACGGGGAGGATTAAGTAAAAGTCTAATGCGCTCTACACTTACGTGAGGATCAAAAGGAGAGTCAGAGAGAGTGTCGTGCTGATCAGGGATAACTGAAGGAACCTGTGCCTGGATTTGGAGGATTTGGGAGTGATCTTCAATTAATACATTGCTTCAGTGTTCACGACTAAGAGGGAATTGTAGTGTGTAAGGACAGCGTAAAACAGGTTGATGTGCTCGAAGATATTGATGTTAAGAAGCAGGATGTGCTGGAAATTTGAAAAGCATGATGAGAGATAGGTCTGCTAACTAGATGGCATATACCTAAACTTACTACAGAAAGTGACCGAAAAGATCGAAAGCAGACTGTTGGGGCGCTGTTTCGCCGGATTGGAATTGTCTGGCCTTTTGTGTACAGGGCACAGTGCATGCCGGCGTTGTAACTGTACAGGAACAGCTTGGCGAGGAAAGCTGCAAGTTCAGGAACACAGGTTTTCAGTATTATTGCCGGAATTTTGTCTGGGCACGTTGACTTTGCAGTATTCAGTACCTCCAAATATTTTTAGCATTACGTGGATCGGGTGAAGAATCGTTTCTATCATGTTGAGGACAATTGGAGGAGGCCGAGATGAATCATCCATTCTGCACTTCTGGGTAAAGTTTGCTGCGAAATCTTCAGCCTTATCTCTGGCACTGATGGATTGAACTGTTCCATTATTAAGAATGGGGATGTCTGAAGAGCCGCCTCCTTCAGTGAGTTGTTTAACCACCATTCACCATCATTCACGACTGGATGTGCAGGACTGCAACTCTGCAGTTGTGGGATCGTTTGGCACTGTCTAGCAATAATTGCTTATGTTGCTGGGCATGCATGTAGGCCATTTGTTGACTTCACAAGGTTGACACCTCATCTTCAGTTGTGCAGCTTTCTTCTCCTGACATGCATTCCTGAAGTCTTCATTGATCCAGAGCTGATTCCTCAGGATGAATGGTAATGGCTGCCTGGGGAAAATGCCGGGCCATGAGGTGACAGGTTTTACTGGAGTATAATTTTTCGGCTGTTGTTGGCCGACAGTACTTTGCAGATACTGAGTCTTGAATTGACAGATCTTTCTTAAGTCTGTCCCATTTCACACGGTGATAGTGGCAAACAGCACAATCGTGGTTATTTTCAAAGTGATGCTTGTTCTGATCAGATGTGGGAGATGAAACGAACCCTCATTAATCAACGATGGGGATTTTTCCATGGCATCAAAAGAGCCCTGAGTAACTAGCACATTGTTGTTACATTTTTGAGATTAATCCAGTGGGTTATTACAAGCTGGAGGCTGATCTCTCCTCAGGGAGACCAGAGCAGTCAAAAGGTTTGGAGATGGACACAATTCACAGAAATACTTCCATCTCACGGATATGAAGGGAAACATGTCTCTGCTCACCTTGGACAGGCGATTGGTTAGTTATGTATTTATCCCTCACACGCACCTCACCAGCCACAACACTCCACACAGTCTCTCAGAGGTGAACAAAGTCTGCGTTGTCTCATAGTTTACTCAGGAAAGTGTCCAGCATCTCATTGTGCACTCATGTGTTCGCTGCAACACACATGCTGCAAACTGTTGGCTGTCAAAATATCAGGTGGTACGTTTTAAAGGCGCTGCTTTTCGATGGAGGCAGATACACAATGTCGATTGTACAAACAGGGTCCAACACTGTCGATGTTGGCTTGCCAGAGACAGCACACACTTTGCAAACTGCGGAATGTCCTAACAGCAGTTGCCAATCAGTTCAGACATTGAATTAATGCATTTGTTTTATTTTCTTTTTGTACACTATAACAGGTTGTGCACTTATAGCGACTGACAGGGCGATGTAACCGGGTGAGCACCAGTCTTGAGGTGTTTATATTGCCCAGATAAACATCGTTTGTCCTTTCAGCTGTTCGGAATGTTTCTGCCTAAACGTTCCCAACCATAAGTTGATCTGTCACCTGGTGACAATGTCAGTTGTTGGCAGGCAGAATGTTATTCTCACCAAGACTAGTACACGGAATCTTCATTTCAGCATAGAGCCCAACCCAGAAATTCTGCATATTTTGTCCCCTAGCAATATGTCTGAAAACCTCAGCTGCTGTGCGAACAACCCCTACCATGAACACCGAGTTAAAAGCTTTTAAAGTGTGGAGCCATTCTTCCCACATTCCTGATTTTCTTAACCAAGCTTTTCTTTTAATTTAACTCCACAATTAAAAATTGCAGCAAAATAAAAAAAAATATCATCTTTACGAAAGCGAGAGAACGAAAGAAATGAATGCAATAATGAACAGATTCTAAGAGGGGGGAGACAGAAAAAAACATACAGAGAGATGAAGCAAGAACAGAGAGCAAGAAACTGATTGAAAGTGATAGGGCAATAGACAGAGTGACGGAGAAAGACCGACAATTTGAGAAAGAGATAAATTTAGATGGAGCAGACATATAAATTGAAGTGCAAGGAAGAGCAGACCGGCTATTAAGTTTTCCTCGTTCCAAGATGTCCAGCAAAGATGGTCAATGAAGGAAAGGAGGAGCGGAAACAGTCATAATAAAGGATGGCATTTTCGTGCTGGGAGGAAAGGAAGTTTCAGACTGTTCAAGGATGGAAGTAATCTGAGAAGATCGAAGGAACAAGAAAGAAACAATTATTGTTCTGTGACTTGTAGATACTGGTTTTGGACTTGAGTGTACAATGTTAAAAATCACACATCACCAAGTTACAGTCCGACAGGTTTATTATGAACCACTCCGAAATCTATTGCTTTCCAATAAACCTATTGGACGATTACCTGGTGTTGTATGATTTTTAACTTCATAATTCCATTTATTTTTTTGAATAAGAGCAGGACTAGGCCATTTGGTCCGTTGAGACTGCTCCACCATTCAGTAAGATCATGGCTGATCTGCCTATCATATCAGCTCCTCCTTCCTCCAGAACCCTTGATTCCCCTACCTTGAGAAAAAAATCTCATCCAACTGTGTCTTGAACATATTTAAAGAAGCTGCCTCTACTGCCTCTTGCGTTAGAGTATTCTATGGGATCCTACTCTCTGGTAAAAACATTTACTCCTCATCTCTGCATTATGTCTGCTCCACCTAATCTTGAAGGCCATGTCCCCGAGTCTTTGTCTCATCCAACAGAGCGAACAACGTTAGTAATATTGTGTGTCTCGATAAGAATGCCTCCCATTATTCTAAATTCTCGAGAGAATACTCCATGTGGCTCAACCTCTGCTCACAGGGAGGCGATGCAGAGGAGGATCATCCAATGCCAGATATCCTTCCTCTCGTAAGAAGTCCAGAATCGCACATAATATGCAGCTGCCACCTCACCAATAACATTAACAATTACAGCAGAACGTCCTTGCCAATTAAACACATCCACACAATTGTAGGAAGGATGCAGAGGAATTTAAATAAAGAGTCCGGCAGGGGGATTAGAAAACGATCCCGATGGTATAAAGTTGTAATTATGTGTACAATTATTGCCCACTCCAGAAATAATGGGTGCGCTGTTAGATTTGGTTTTGGGTTTGTTTGACCAAGTGAATCAAATGTGATCACATTTAGGAGATAGCGATTATTGCATTGGGAGGTTCAGGCTGAAAACGACAATGCCCGTTTGAGAATATGACTTTTTCGAGAGATGTCTTGAATGGGGCAGGAACAGAGGGGGAGTGGGAAAATTGCAATGAGTGTTTCATAGTCTATTCTAAAATAAAGCAATGGGCTACATTTAAAAACAGGATGATATATAAGTCGGATCAACACTTACTTACTTAAGCTGAAAGTTTAAGACAAACTAACGTAGGGCGCCTGCGTTGATAAGGGAAAAAGGATAAAGGAAGAAATGTGCAGGGATGACAATTGTTCCACAGGAAATACAAATGACAACTAAGTGGAAGACAGATGATTCAAGGTAATTGACAAAAACAAAGTCGAGAAACGACGGGAAAATATGAGAAAAGACTCGCAGCTGACAAACAGTGCCCTAAAATATTCCAAATGCACAGAAACAGTCAAGAATCGCAAACAGACAAACTAGAGATAATTAGAGACAAAAACACGTGGAAACAGATAACAGACTTTTTTTTTAATCATGGATATCGATGATGGGAAAGATCATGTAGCAGTAAACTTCGCAAGAGACACCATGATAGGCAAGGATAGATGTTGTGAAAAATACACAACGAGGTTGTATCTTCGCAAAGGCAGTTTTAAAGAAATGGGTGGAAATCCAGCAGCTGGAGCATAAGGTGGCAAAATGTCAAGTTGATTAGTTAAGTAAGTAATGTTAATAATAGGTTCAAATAATATTACAAAAAAAGCTAATGCAAAATTCAGAGTTGCGGAGGGATTTACATGTTTAGGTGCAAGAATCGCGAGTATTAATGCATAAACATAGAGAAACAGAAGGAAGCTGATTGAGTGGTTTCCGTTATGATGATCAAGGTTAAACATAAATCTCATGCTTCAGTTATGCAGGGTGATGGAGAGACACACAGCAGTTTCACTGATTGATCCCTAAAATGAGTCGGCTGCTTGATTAGGAAGTTCCGACATAAAGAATGTGCTCCCACAACAGTTGTAAAGAGTGACGGGATTGGGTTTGAAGTGAATACTCCGAACTGTCTGAGCAATGCAAGCGTTGGTAGGGTCTATTCCGGGTTTGGGTCAGCCGTGACCAAGAGGAGCAGTCATTTAAAATTGGTGGCGTGGAACAGTCACCCTTTCAGGGTGGAGATGAGAATTCTCTGTCTTTGTCTCTCTCTCAGTTGCGCCCGTGAGTTTTTACTGGCTCCAAATTCTCTGCAGAAATTCCTTCAAGGTTCATTACAAAGCACGCTAGCATTTCCATGTATAAGGACAAGGACAGCGGAAAATCAAATAAATAGGCAGATAATTGAAGAATACAAAGAAGGCTCAGGCAGATGACATTCGTTGTATGGTGACGTTATGTTTGGCAGAGAGGTTTGAACCGAAGGGCCTGTAACTATGAAATACGTTTTCATGTTCTACAGGATCTTCAATGGCTCAACACTGAAGCATTGCACTTATGTTTAACCTTTATCATCAGAACGGAAACCATTCAATCAGCCTCCTTTTTCCCTATGTTTATCATAACCTCAACTTGAAAATAGGCCACCTTCCTTCAACGTGGCTGGGTCAATATCCTGGAATTCCCTTCCTAATGCCATGGTGGGCCTAATTATAAACATGAACAGTAACAGCTCAAGAAAACAGATCACTCACCGCCTTTAAAATGGTTGAAACTGAGGAGAATAACAATTTTTGGCAAAGCCCCCGTCTCACGAGTGAATCAAAAGGAAAATAACGTAATTGCGCTGAACGTTGCACTGCGTCAGGAACGCTGTTTCTCTTCGACTTATTGCCCAAAGCCATAGGTGCTTCACTGAGTCTGTAGTCAATTTTGAGTTCTTCCAGGTGCAGTCCTCCCGGACTGTGGGCTGAGGTTGCCATCATCTCGCTTTGGTTCCAGCAAAGCAGTGGTCAAGCGCAATGCAACAGCTTTCGATGTGTAACTAGTGAATCTGAGTGCAATTGCTTTGGAGCAACAAGATGTCAACGAAACACTGCCGTTTAGACTCATGGAGTCATACAGCATAGAAACAGACTCTATAGTTCAGCTTATCCATGTGATGCAAGTTTCCAAAACTAAACTAGTCTCGTTTGGTTGCGTTCAGTTCTCGTCACTTTCAAAAATTTCTATTCATGTATTGCTCCAAATACATTTTAGATATTGAAACAACCGGCATCTACCATTTCCTCTGCCAGGTCATTGCACAAAGAACTACTCCCTTTAAAATCTTTCTTCTCGCACGGTAAAATTACGTCATTTCCTTTAATGACCCCAAAAATAGGAAAACGGCATTTGTGATTCAGCTTGTATTTGCACATTGTGATTTTATAACGCTCCGTAAGGTCGACCTTCTGACTCCTGCATTTCAGTGGGAAATTGTCACATCATCCAGCATCCTCCTTTAACTCAAAGCCTCCAATCCTGAAAAGGTCCTTGTCAATCATTTCTGCATGCTCTTCAATTTAATAAAATCCTTTCTATGACAGGGCGATCGGAACTGTACTTGGTACTCCAAAAGTGGCCTCATCAACATTCTCTTCAACTGCAACATGACTTTCGACACTCAATGGTCAGACCAATGAACTCAAGCCATTTGAACACTTTCTCCAACAACCTGACGACCTGAGACGCATGTTTCAAAGAACTATGCATCTGAACGCTTATATCACTCTGCTCGATGGCACTTCCAGGGTCCCTGCCATTAGCTGTATTAGTCTTCCTTTTCTTGCCTCATCAAAGTGTAATATCTCAAAGTTTAGCGTCATGGACTCATAGCTCTGTTTCACACCGAAACAGGCTCTTCAGTCAAACTCATCCATGCCATGCCGATCAGATGTCCGAAATTAATCAAGACCCATTTGCCATCATTTGGCCTGCATGCCTCTAAATCCTTCCTGTTCATATCCCCATTCAGATGCCTTTCAGTGTTGTCATTGCACCAGCCTCCGTCACATCGTCATGCCCGCACCATACTCTGCATAGAACAGTTATCCCTTAGGTCCACTTTAAATATTTGCTTTCTCAGTTTAAACCTATACCCTCTAGTTTCATATTCCGCTACCCTGGGGAAACAGCATTGACTCTTCGGCCGACCCATGCCCCTCATATTTTTAAAACGTGAATAAAACCCTCAGTTCTGATGCTCCGGAGAAAATGTTGAAACTTTATTGCTGGAACAGCACAGCAGGTCAGGCAGCATCCAGGGAACAGGAGATTCGACGTTTCGGGCAACAGGCCCTTCTTCAGGAATCCTGGATGCTGCCTGACCTGCTGTGCTGTTCCAGCAATAAAGTTTCAACTTTGATCTCCAGCATCTGCAGACCTCACTTTCTCCTCCGGAGAAAATGTTCCAAGCCGATTTAGCCTCTCCGTACAGATGAAACACTCCAAAACTGGCAGTATTCTTACGAATACTTTCTGAATCCATTTCAAGTTTAAATGGATTCTTCCGATAGCAAGGAGACCGGAATTGAATGTAGAATTGCAGACATCGCCTCAAGAATGCCACATATAGCAGGAACATAGCCTCCCATCTCCTGTACTCAATGCACTGACCATTAAAGGCAAGCGGACCAAACGTCTTTTTCATTTCTTTACTACATTCATCTCCGCCTTCGTAGAGCTATGAGTTTGCAGTTCAAGAGTCCTTTGCTGGGCAATACTCCCCTGGATCTTATCTTTAAGTGTAAAAGTCCTAACCTGATTTGGTTTTCTCAAAATGTAGCACTTCACAGTTACGTGGATTGAACTCCATCTTCCACTGCTCAGCCCATGGGCGAAAATTGAGCATGATACATTTGTCATCATATAATATATTCCACACTGTCGCGTCTGCCAATAAAGTTGATGTCATCTGTAAATTTGCGAAACATGCTTCTTATCGCTTCTTATATTCTTCTACAAATAAAGAACAACAGTGGAGCAAAAAAAAATGTGGAGAACTGCTACTCACAGGCCTCCAGTCTGACAATGAAACCTAATTTTGTATCTAATAGGCGGGGTCTCCCTGAAACCTACGACATCGAGCTTCACTGATCTATCTGTAGTGCGGAAACGTTTTAAAGGCTTTCCTAAGGTCCATGTAGACAACCTGTCTTCCACGTCCACAATGAAATCTGCAAGTGTGAAGCAGAAATAAGATGAGGAAATGAGGCAGACTTCATTGCAATGAGCTTTATTCAGATTGGTCACGAGGTTGTGTGCACACGTTCATTCAGATTGATGGAAACACACACAGCTGTCATCGCTCGCAATAGAGTTTAATGTAAGACCGTCCTCTTCACCGTAAAAAGTAAGGTTCCCCAACAGGACAAAACTTGGAACAACAGACATTCTGCAAGCATTTCCATGGCATTTGTCTTCATTTGAGGAATACCAGCCTTGTCTGCACAAGGTGTCTTTGTGTCTTTCACAAGCTGCAAATAAAAAAAAATAGGGAAAGCAGGCTCTTTGATACCTCTGTTCAGGCCTCGCCTTGACAAGGCTTGCAAAGAAAGTAAACATAACCGGCTGGTCAATGGACATTCTGACAAAGCGACACAAAGGTGGGTTCCAGGGATGCTCGGTCTGAGGCAATCAAACCTTGGTTTCTGTAAAACACAGCTGCATTTTGCGCATCAGCAGGCAGTCGTGACAGTCCACTGAAGTAGTTTTTGGAATACATCTTTTAATGAAGTTTCCGAGACACTCATGAATGGGATGAGGGAGGGAATTTCACAAATCTCGCCCCAGGCAGTTGTATGCCTACAAATACATGGTTACTACTCAGTAAGTCTTGAACTGCAGGTGAAATGAAGTATTAGATGACTGCAGATATCCTGAAGGTACGTTGCTTTAGAAGTTAGCATGCTGCCTCAGGACCAAGTTCAACTTCATCTTCCGATGGCTGAGTACTTAGATTTACAGGTTCTCACTGCGTCTGCGTTTGTTTCAGTTGTGTCCTCCCACAGAACAACGATGTGCAGAATTTGTGCACTGTACGTGGTGAGTGTAGCGTTCAGAGGATCTGGTGCTATTCTGAGTAGAATGTTGTTTGGAAGGGCGCTGCGGCCTTGTCAGACCAAATGGCCAATTTTCAGAGTGCAGGAATTCTGCGTTTGGACTGGAGAAAATTACAAGGATAGGAAGGACAAAGGGAGCAGATGAAATTGCAAAAGACCGTATGATTACTCGAAAATGGCTCAGAGATACTTCATGTGGATGGGAAATGTAAAGCTACTCCTTTGTAAATCGTTCTTGTAAATGTATTTATCAAAATCGTTCAGAAATGTTAGGGCACATGTGAGGCAGGCAGCATTTGAAAACAAGTGTTCTTGTCCAGAAATATTGAAACGTTCACCTCGTCACTGGGATATTTGGAATTAAGTCATTTTTTTAAAAAAAACAGCAATCCAAGCTTCCCTTGGTTAATCAAAACAAAGTTAAATTATTTCCAATTTGAGTCAGCAGGCTTTCCACGTACCCAACATTTTTTTAAAAGCTACAGAACGAAGAAATACTGATGGAGTCTGATGAACATGCGAACAGCAATAGGCCGTTCAGTCCCTCCAGCAGAATCCACATTTCAATGAGATCATGCGGTTATCCCTCCATATTATTGCCTTTTGCACATATCCCTTACTATGTTTGCTTTACAAATAAATAACCTTTGATTTTTCTTTGTAAAATTGATAACTGATGGAGAATCCATTGCCATACGTGAACAAGTATCCCTCCCTAAACCACACTCCATGTGTAGTACAGCACAGAGCAACGTTGATTAATTGATTGGAAGATTTCATGGCTCCGCATAGGTTGTATCTTGAGACATTTCCGACCTTCAAAATGCGCCCCCACTCTTATTCCTTCATCGCTCCTCGTGGATTTCATCAGAACACCGACTCCAAGGAGAATGTGAAAACCTCCCACATCCTGATCTTTCTCCTCCTCGGGATTGTAATGAACTGCCTGGTGAGCAGACGCTCCTTAAATTGTCAACCAATGTACTCTGTAGCTAATAATAAGTGGCAGGCCAAATATTCTTCTCACAACAGACAATTGAAAGGAGCAAAGTATTAATGGAATCAAAGACTGGCTCTGTCCCCGTATTGCTTCTCATTAATCAGACGGATTAATGTCTTTGCTATTTCCTTCTATCTTTCCCGACCTGTTTCACACATCTCTCTATGGGAGACATGCTCTATTTTCAATGGAACTTGGTATCGGCACTCGAATCTTACAAGAAAAGTTTAAGATTTTCAAACTTGCGGTTCCCACCTGGCTACTTAAGCCTTCTAGTCACTTTTGCTCTGCTGGGTAGACAGTTTGCTGTCTTGTTGAAGAGATTAATTCGACAATAAGGTGCCATTCCCCATGGTAGATGTATCAACGACGACTGAGTGTGGATTTAAAGGAAGAGGTTGAGAGAGGAAATACCAAATGAAAATCCCTGAAAGAAATTTGTCACTCTGCATTTGGTCGTCTAATCTGACGTTCTTGCGCAGCTCCAGCTGCGAAAAAAATACATGTTTGCTTGTAGTTTTCCATGAGCACGTAGGAATGGGACCAGGATCAGGCCCCTGGAGACTGCTCCCCCATTCAATATTATCATGTCTGATCCGACATTCCTCACGTCTGTACATCAGCGCTTTCACGGTAATTCTTAATTTGACATCCAGATCAAGAATATTCAACGCTGTCTTAAATCGACACAATCATTCTACGCACATTGCTCTCTGGCAAGGAGATCCAAAGATTTTCAGTTCTCTGAGAGAAAACGTTTCTACTTATCTCCTTATCAACTTTCTGTCCATTTCTTCTGAATGTATGCCCTCAACTCTTACATGATAGAAACATAAATTGTGCTATAAAGCGCGTTTAGAATCCATCAGGGCAAGTACCTGAAGGAGAAGGAATTAGAGAGCAATGATAAAGAAGAACAGATTTTGCTGCGAAAATACAGCGGGTCTGTGCGCATTTGTGGGGAGAAAGCACAGTTCTCGCGTTAGCTCTTTAAAACTTCTTCATTAAGTTTGCAAATTTTTGCAAGTAATATATGTTTTTGTTTGCCGTTTTCCAACATCAATAATTCGATGGGTTGGAGAACTGTTCAATTTCAAATAAAGCTCGGTTGCAGACCTTGTGAAATTGATACGCTTGATATTTCACAATACCACAGGAAAAGGTCAAATACAGTTCAGTTAGAGAATGGCCGCTCCGTACTGATGAGTTGTCACTTCTCTGCTCCGTTACAGAAATATTCAGATTGTAATGGCGCACAAATATTTGATAGTTGATTACAAGAGCATACAGATCTTCCTCCAATACATAGTTAATTATATCAAAAAGGGCTAACAATGCAACTGCTTTGACAGCACCGAATATTTTAATAACCACTCACATCCCGTGCCATGTATGTCATGTTCTGTGGTCATCAACATCAAGCTTCCGGTTGAATATTTTCTGCAAGGGCATTGTTTTTGCTCAGGTTACCCGGAGAGATGGAAAGCCTTCGGGACACATGCAGTTGCGTGTGGAGGTGAAGTGTTGTCCAGTCAGTGAGAATATCCTATTAGCAGGTCGTCAATGTTACGTATTTCGACCAATCAGGAAATGGCTTGTTCACAGTCAATTCATTAGTATATCTTGAATCATCACTGATATTGTCAGTATGTCCCTCTTAGCTAGTGGAAATGGCTTCCGTAATCAAAATGGTTTGCCATTCTTTCATGTATGTTTTTTTTATATATTCTTGGTTGCAGCATAATGATTTTGAATTTAAGTGAAGAATAAACAAGATGATATTCATGTTGCACCTCCAGCAATGGAATTTGCAAATTAAGCTGCATGTCTCCCGATGATAAATCGCCTGCAATCTTGTGTGATGTTGTTACTTTTGTACCGGCAACATCAGGTGTCCAACTGGTAAAGCCCTAAATACCATTCCACATCCTCATTCCTTTCGTCTCGGTCACCTTAGCCGCTGTTGGGAGACTATGGGTTAGAGCCGAGTGCAAACCATCATCCCACTCGCAACTCCATTTTTCCCGGAACAGAGGATGCTGCTTTCCTTGATCATGCATTGTCCTCCCATTTTCCTTTCTGTGTGTTGATAACAATGCGTTGAACTACCCCTGATTTCATGAATAACGCGGAGTCTTCAGAATCATCACGTCTTCTTGCTAAATGCTATCTGAATACGTTGTTCTCAAACATTAACCTTGACATGCCCTCACGGAAACTCTAGGACTACACTGATGTCCCTTGTCTACATGAGTGGGTTGACTACTCCAATTCAAGAACCAGCAGAAGGTATCTCTGCACATCTTAGCGAATAACCCCCCGTCTCGGCTCACACCCTAAACCTATGCCTTCTAGTTCGAGACTCTCGCACCCCAAGGAAAAGATTTTGTCTATTTATCCGATCCATGCCCCTCATAATTTTGTAAACCTGTATAAGGTCAGCCCTCAGCCTCCGTCACTCCAGGGAAACAGCCCTAGCCTGTTCAGCTTCTTCCGATTGCTCAAATCAGCCAACACTGGCAATATCCTTATAAATCTTTTCTGAACCATTTCAAGTTCTACAACATCTTTCCGAGTGGAAGGAGACCAGTCTGTTGTTACCCACCCTGTCTGCACCTCTCACGATGTTTTAGCGCTCAATCAAGTCCCCTCTCAAACTCCTTCATTGTAGTGAAAATTGTCCTAACCTAAACAATCTCTCATCAAAGCTGGCACTCTCCATAACAGGCAATATCCTGGTGAACTTTCTCTGAACCCGTTCAAAGCATCCACATCCTTTTCGTAATGTGGCGACCAGAACTGTATGCAGTATTCTAAATGTGGCCGAACCAAAGTCTTACACAACTGTAACATGACCGGCCAAATTTTGTAAAATACCCCTTCCGATGAAGGAAAGCATTCCGTATACCTTCTAAATGCTTCTACTGACCTCTGTTGGAACCTTCAGGGAACTATGGACCTGAAACCCTTGTGTACATCAAGTTTACACAGGACTTTTCCATTTACTCTATTGTTCGCTCTTGAGTTGGATCTTCCAAACTACATCACGTCATACGTGTCCAAATTGAACTCCATCTTCCATGTCTCTGCCCAACTCTCCAATGTACGTATGTTCTGCTTTATTTTCTGACAGTCCCGTTCACTATCTGCGACTCCAACAATCTTACTTTCATCTGAAAACTTGCTCATTTGGCAAACTTCGATTCGTCTAAATAATTTAGTATATTAACAACAGTGGTCCGAGCAGAGCTCCCTGTTGAATACCACAAATCCCCATTTTGAGAAGCTTCCTACCACGACTACTCTCTGTCTCCTGTTTTCCAACCAGTTCTCTGTCCATCCATCTAGAACACCATAGACCCCTGCGACTTCAACTTCTTCATCAACCTACCATGGGGAACCTTAACAAACGCTTTTCTAAATGCACATATATGACATCCACATCCCTTCCTTCATCAATTAACTTTGTCAGCTCTTCAAAGACTTCTATTAGGTTTCTAAGGCATAACCTTATTGCACAGAAACATGCTGCTTATCACTAATAACTTCATCTTTTTCCAAAATGGGCATATATTTGCTGAGAGGTGCAAAGGAGAAGCGAAGGAATTCGGGGAAGGTGAGTCTGACCTTTTAAAAGACTTACCTCAGGCGACGGGGCTTCCATTTGCCAAGAGGTGCGAGGGGGGAGCGAATGAATTCTGAGAATTTTTAAAGACAGGATACCTGGAATCTATCAGGAAGGTTTCTCACGCGATGAAAGTGTGTCTGCTTTAATGCAAGGAGTATCTGAAAGAAGAGTGACGAATTTAGAGCCAGGATCAGTTCTCGGTGTTACGATGTTGTGGCTATAACAGAGACTTAGGTTTCACAGTGGCAGGAATGGTTGCTTGATGTTCCAGGGTTTAGAGCGTTTAGAAATAACAGGGATGGTGGCAAAAGAGGAGGCGGTGGAACATTGCTAATCAGAGAGTGCATCACAGCTACAGAAATGTAATTTGTTGAGTAAGATTTGCCTACTCAGTCAGTATAGCTGGACGTTAGGAACAGTCAAGAGTACAGCAGTGGCACAATGTTTAGCACCACTGTTTCACAGCGCAAGAACCCAGTTTCTATTCCAGTAGTTGCTCGACTGCCTATGTGGATATCACGCATTTTCCTCATGTCTGCAAATGTTCCACTGGGTGGACTTGTTTCCTCTCACAGACCAAATATGGGGTATTTCGAGTGGCTTGCCATGCCAAATACCCCGTAGTGTTCAGGGACGTGCAGGCGAGGTACATTATCCGCGGCAAAACCACATTTACTGGTGTGGAGAGAGTCAGGGTGCGATGTTCTTAACAAGGTCAGTACAAATTTGATAAGTGGAATGGCCTTTTTTGCACAGTCGGAATTCGGTGAGGTTGGCTCGAAATTGCAGGCAGATATCACCGTGGTGATCACGTGGCAAACATAAGACATCGGGGAAAGAATATGATAGGCTCGATTCATGACGAGCTCACAAGACAAATGATGATATTATATGGGTGGGACGCTGGGAAGTCTGGAAATAGCTGACAATTAAACAATGTATTCGCAAAAATGTCGCTCGCAAATTTGTTCATGACTATTTTATGATTCAACTGCCAGGATTTGAATCCTAACACTAACTCAAACATTTTAATATCCACGGGTCTCAGAAGATAACTGGTTATGTACATGAAATGGATTTTAGAAGGCATATGGAATACTTCACGTTATTAAAGAAACATTTACTACATGAAAGAGACAGAATCGTGGACAGTGAGGAATGGTATCAGACATTGCAGTAGGACGGTGATCAGGGCGAGAAATGGCAAAAGAGTTTAATACAGATTAGAGTGTGGTCTTTCATTTTGGAAGTCAAATCAAGGTAGGAGTGTCATTGTAAATGGTCAGGCCTGAAGGAGTTGGAGTTCAGGAGCACCATTCCGTGAAAGTGGAGTCACAGATGAACAGAACAGAAGACGGCTTTTTGCACGTTGGCCTTCATCAGTCAGGGCATCGAGGATAGAAGTTGGGATGTTATGTTGCAGTTGTGCAGGACGTTGGTGATGCTGCACTTAGAGTATTGTCCTTAAATTTGCTCAACTTGCTTTAGAAATGTTGCTTTGAAACCGGAGAGAGTTCAGAAGGTATTTGCAAGAATGTTGCGCGGAGTCAATGCTCGAAGTTATAGAGAGAGATTGGACAAGCCAGGACGTTTTCTTGAGAGCGTAGGAGACAACAGGGGCCTCATAGGGTTAGAAAAGATAATGAGAGAAATGTTAGCTTTAAGGTCTTCAGTCTTTTTGTCAGGGTTCGTGAATCATGGAGGGTCGGCATCAGTTAGCGTTTAGAGGGGAAAGTATAAAAGGGAACCTGAGGTGCAAACGTTTGCAGAGGGGGCTGTACGCATATGGAATAAACAGCGATCAGACGTGCTTAAGGCGGGTACACTAGCAAGATTTAAAAGGAATTTGGACAAACACTTTGGATTGGTAAGATTTAGAAAGATATGGGCCAAGTACAAAGAAATAGAGTTAGCTTGGATGAGCATTTCGTTGGCATCCATCAGTTTGGGCCAAAGGACCTGTCTCTGTGCTGTAGGAAATATGAATCTGTCTCTCCAAGAGACAGCAACCATTCTTAATTCTGATTAAAATAGTGCCCTCATTTTAAATTTTGATTCGTGCTGCCCAGGTATGAAGAGGAAATTTGAGAGATTAATCCGGATCTCCTGAATCAAAGAGAGTACTCTTGCATTGCACCACGTGAGTCACCAGTAACTTGACAATTATTGTTACGTCATTACAAGTAAACCAGTGTGTGAGCATCGGCTGCAGACTAATCTCAACACAGGATTGCAAGAGCAGGCGAAAGTCCCTATGGATGGCACAATTGACAGAAATACCTATATTTTGGGTATGTGACGAGGAACAATCTCTAACCATTTTGGACAGTCAACCTGCCGCTAAATATTCGCCAGTCACTTGGACCTCACTGGCCACAAGGCTCCATTCAGTCTGTCAGAGTTCAACAATTTTTTTATTGTCTCACAGTAAAGACAAAAACAAATCCAGAATCTCTTTGTGAGCTTGTGTTTTCAACATACAAACTGCACACTGCTGCAATTATCTACTTTACGACTGTTGCGAAGCTGAGTAGAGTACTTGTGGATTGGGAGGCAGGAGGTTAGAATTTGGTGTTTGCATAATGCTGGCAGGAAAGCATTGCTTATTTGCTTTCACAGATGATATGCTTTTTCTGTGCTTACAGATTTAAAATGGATATCTGTGGGCAGCAGCCTGAGAGCGTGTAACTACACAGAGAAAACTAGAATTGCAACGTATGTATTAAAAAGGCCGTACAGTAAACAGGACAATCAACAGTTTTTTAACAAGGCGACAGGTTTTGAATTTAGCCAATCATTTTGAACCAGGCACTTAGATTCCAAAATCCGGTACATTTATGCCTGCTGGTTTTGACAACATAGGATCAATCCTATTTTTAAAATTATTGGTATGTCATCACGTGTATAAAAAGAAGGGAGCAGTTGGGCAAAGACCCCTGAGCTAGCTGCCAGGCACTAGATATAACGATCATCAGCTCCAGACAGAAAATGTCTAGCTCTCACAGATCCTCCATAACTGAGAGGAAGCCTCATCTAATGCCAACTGTAACAGCATCGCAACTATCTAATATTCCTGAGCTTAGACTCAACACAAAAAGCAAACAGTATTCTGGAAGACTAAAGTTTGGGAGAATAAGTTCAAATTTTCTTTATGAGATGGGAACTGTATTTATTGGAACAGCTTGACAAAATTATCTTGTTTTATTCGGGATTATTTAGTTTGTTGATGGTTCAGTTAGTTTGCTCACTGTTAGAATCTGACAAATGAATTGTTACTTTTTTTAAAGTGAGTGCCAAGAATTTCTTTTCGTTGACCAGAAGAAGTTGATGAGAAGCAGTTGTCGTTACTTACCATACCGTGTACGTTGCAGCACTGTAGACGTTGCATGTCAGTAGTAATACTGCTACACAATTCTAAGTCCAAGTATTAGTTGTCCTACATTGTAGCCAATATATTGCTGTCGATAGTATGCAAGAGCAGTCTGCTGAGTGTTCAAGTATCAGTCGACATGGTCGTCCTATTTCATACAATATTTCTACTTCCCTCTTATTGTCCTTGGCTTCCAGTATAATGGAGGTGGAGTCAGGTTTCTGAGCCCAGGGCCGTCTATGACATCGGTTTCTCTCTCAAGTCTTTGCATTTGTCTCCTCTCTTTGTCTTTTTATAATCTTCTAATGTATTTTCCTTGCCTTTGGGTGAAGAGCTCTGACACAGCGATAGCATTTGTGGCGGAAACTCGGTCCAGAAGCGTGGAATTGTGCAGTCTCAGCAGACCGGACTGGTGATGGTAGCTTTCGCATTGTAGAAACAGTCTGAAAGCAGATTCCTGAAGGCGGTGGTGAAGGCGAGTTTGGCGGCCTCATCCGTTGCATGACAGACGGATGCCCGAAATGGTGTTGCAGAAATATAGAGGATAACAGCAGGAGGGAGGCTAAAAAGAAGACCTCAGACGTTCAAGGACATGTTAATGTTTCTCATTATGGCTGTCCAGATATTTGGGATGAAGGGATTCAGTTTGTACGTTTTTTGCCATTGGCATGCACCACATGAATCAAACGAATTTACTGAATTTGAATTACTGATTGGGCCTGACGTGATAGGAGCATGAAATAAATTCGGGAGAAATTGATGAGTCAGAATTCAGAGACATATATTTGTATTATGAGTCAAATGTTAGAGAAAGGTCAAACAATGCGCGGGAGTTGACGAGACAGCATTTCGAAATGTTACAGTTTATGATGAATAACGGAATTTGCAAAAGATCAAAAGTCACAGTTTTGCTATCAGAAATCAAGATTTCTTACTTCCAGTGTCCGTCAACCTTTAAACGTAAGGTTTTGTGAACATTATTAAGTACAACGACGATTAATAGGTGTGAACTATTTGATAAGGCCTGCAAACAGACTGAAATCTCTCGGAATGTGCGACAGCAATATGCTCAAAACACATTTTAAGAGTGAAGGAGAACAAAAGCAGAATGTGTTACTGGCCGCAACATAGACTGAAGAACCAAGTTCAGAGTATTCTCAATTGGTCATACTTCAAATTGAATTAGTCAATGACGAATTCGTCAAAAAATGGGATAAGTTATTAAGTTACCTCCGAGAGGATTCTCAAATGACTCTCAAAAGATTTGTTGCTATCACATGAGGGATATGTGGAAATTCGTTGGGCAGTGCTAATGTAATTCTGCATCGTGTCGATATAGAACATGCTGCTCCGCTTAAGCAACATCCTTCTGGAGTTAACATTTGTAACGTTAGCTCGGGTTCAGAAGAGATTAAACGCACGCTCAAAGACATGGCAGTGGTGCCAAAACCAGACCGCATGCATGTTATGTATATCTTGTATGCCAAGTCAATGCAGTTACAAAGGATGATTCATATTCGATTCCACATTTGGGTTACTGTATTGAACAAGTGGGACAAGCAACTCATATTTCTAAGAGGATGCTGGTAGGTACCAATATCAGAAAGAGCAAAGACAAATGTGACTTTTGTAACACAGAATGTACTGCATCAATTTGGCATGAAGAGTGAGCAGCCACATTTCAAAGACAAACCAATAAAATAATTTTCGGATTAACCAATTGCGTGATATACATCAAGGAACTGGTAACTTTCAGGCCAAAATGGAAGGACCATTTGCAGTATTTAACAGAGGTGTCCATTTGAATTTGGGAGTTAGGCTTTGCGAGAAACAGGCAAAGAGTGAATTGGCCAAGACCCAAGACACGTTCCTGGGGCCTTGTTACCAGGCACGACAATTTGATCAAAGTAATTAGGAAGGTTGCGATGCCAGTAACGAAGACAGATGTTGTACGATTCCTGGGATTGAGTGTGTTTATCAGAAATTTGTACTGAACTTTAGCGGTGCGGCTGCTGCACTCATTGCCTTGCCAAAAACATGCAAGACGTTTCAGTGGATGGTAGATTGTCAGAAGCCATGTGACAGTCTGAACACTGTGTGACTCACTGCCCCTGTATGAGCCAAATCTAATTATGCAAAGGCATTCAAGGTGGCTATCGTTGTGAGTCATGTGGGTGTTGGTGCTGTACCCTTACAAGAAGATGACGAGAAGATAGAAAGGCCTATCTGACATTTCTCCATGAAAATGAACACTCATCTGCAGAAATTTTCGAAACTTGACGAGGAGGCTTTGAGCTTGGTGTTGGCCTTGCAACATTTCAATGTTAATAATGACGGTAACGTGTCTGAGACAGTCATATATACGGATTATAATCTGGTCAAGTTTTCTCAAAACTTTAGGGACAAAAACCCAGAGTGTTTAGGTTGAGATTATGGTAGAAGCCATTCAATCTAAACATCGTGCATGTTGCAAGACGACAAAACGTTATTGCTTGTACGTTGTGGAACGTTGTGTGAATAAAAATCAAATGCGTTTGATGGCAGGAGTAAACAGTCTGAAATAGAATATAGTCGTAAATGTTTGCATGGTTATACTCAACGTAATTACACGTACGTCACGTACCAGCAGAGTAAGACTGATGTTTTTACAAATGAAGCCATTTTTGTATATTGACGATTCGTTTTTGGTGTCACATTTAAAATATTATTTTGTCGTGTCGTTGTATTTTCAAAGAGTTTGTAAAAGCAGAGGCGCAGTAATATTTCAGAAAGAGGCTAGTTTAACAATGGCAGGGGAGTGGCCAGTTCTCCCAGTTCGGGTATATTCGAGATTAATTTATTTCCAGCAGAAAAGCTGCTTGTGGCAGCAGCAGAAGCTATTGCAGCTATTCCAAGTGAGATGTTTGCTGGCTG
The DNA here is from genome assembly GCF_037043375.1 of Chiloscyllium plagiosum. Lineage (NCBI taxonomy): Eukaryota > Metazoa > Chordata > Chondrichthyes > Orectolobiformes > Hemiscylliidae > Chiloscyllium > Chiloscyllium plagiosum. Next base: position 13,342,652 of record NW_028270179.1, on the reverse strand, counting down.
GCATTCTGTCTAAAATCTGTTTGGAAGATGTTTCCTGTTGTCTGTAAGAAACTGTGTCTGAATTTACAGTTTGTCAAGGGGTGTGTTTATGGTATGTTACAGACGTTTCAACAGTTTGTTCGTTATGGGGCGGCATGGTGGCTCAATGTTTAGCACTGCTGCCTCACAGCACCAGTGACCCAGGTTCGAATCTCGCCTTGGGCAACTGTCTGTGTTGACTTTGCATAATCTCCCCGTTTTTTCCGGCGTGCTCCGGTTTCCTCACACAACCCAAAGTTGTGAAGACTCGGTGAATTGACCACGATCAATTGCCCATGGTGTTCAGGGATGAATAGGCTAGGTACATTAGTCAGCGGTAAATGTACAGTAATAGGGGAATGTGTCTGGTTGGGATTCGCTTCAGAATGGCAGCATGGGCGTCCTGGGCCAAAGAAACTATTTGCACACTGCCGGGATTGTATGATCAAGTTGCTGCATCAAGTTCGATTAGCTTTCAAAGAGCTACGTTATTCTAAACTCTCCGTTTTCAATCTGAATATGATCCTTCACAGAAACATTAGTTACATGGCCAGCCTCATTGTACTGCTCCTATTTCTGTGCCTGCTTCTATTCGGTCAGTACGAAAACATTCCCCAATACCAGTTCCAGTCTCGCCTCCACTTCCGATGGGCTATGCTGCATATAAGATTTCATTTGAAGTAAATGCAACTGGCGCATCTAAAAACAGCTCCCCGTCTAAACCCCAGCTGGAACGGATCCTCATCAATACGGAGAAAGTTAAAACCATCCACGACAACAACAGTGTTATTTTCGCTTATTTCCACAATCTGACTGCATATGTCTTCCTTTGTTTCCAGCTGTCAGCCTGGCGGTCTGCTGTACAATCCCAAAATTGTGGTTGAATTATTTCAACTGCTGATTTCTAACCATGAAGCCCCGCTCAAGATCATTCCATGGTGGTCTCCCTTAACTCAGTAGTGGTATGCTCCTTCATCAGTAACGCAACTATCTTCCCACTTCTGATTCTTCCTTTGTTTCATCTAAAATATCGATAAAACAGAAGCTGTGAGTGCTTTCCCTCTTTCAAAAATATCTTTGTGATAGCAACGCCATTGCATTTGCATGTATGAGGCGAGACTCTGAGTTCATCCAGTTTGTCTGGGAGACGTGTTGCATCAAAGCAAATATATTATAAGCCTTCAATTGAACTGAGATTGGCAAACTTCCTCTGACTGCTCGTCAAATTAACTATATTAGCCTTGCCTCAAGCTCTTCTCCAGTCTCTATACGTACTGACCTGAACCTTAGCTTCCTGCCTGACCGTTCCCATCAGACCAGTTTAAACCTGCCGAGTGACAGTATGAAACCTCTCTGCCAGTATTTTTATGCCCATCTAGTTTCGGTGGAAGTCATCTTTGTTGTACACATCCCACCATCTCTGGAAGACATCCTAGTGATTTACAAATTTGAAGTTAAATCCCTCCCAATCACGCACCAGTTCATTAATCATGTGCTCAATGTACGACCTCTCTGTTCCAGGCCTCAGCTCAGGTGTGTGAGGGTGCTGCTCTTTTAAAAAAGTTTATGTTGTCCTTTTTTTTTCAGAGGGATCATAAAGTCATGGGCTCCGAGATGTCTGAGCGTATATAAGTTAAGAAACTTTTAAGTTTAAAAGGCAGTTGCATAATGTAAAGGGAATGGCCAGTTCTCAATCTCAGATTCCTCTGTTTTGTTTTGTTTTTAACTGTCTGGCTGTTCAGAGCTGTTTGTCTTCTTAACCTGGGAGATCAAAAGGAACAGATATATTGGAAGAAGGTTCCATGCAAAATCTCTCCGCCATCTCTCTGTCCTGAATGAACCTGTGTTTGATTTTACCTTTTAGCCAAGGGGGTGTGAATGGGTACTTTTGCAGATGTTTCGAACAGCATCATCGGGTTGGGATAGTCTGTAGCCTGGTAGTTTAAGTTATTCTATATTCTGCTCTCTTTTGTCTGTGTTTTATTTCTTCATCTGTAAATACATTCTGTTTCGTTTCTAACTGAGGGGTTTTGACCAGCTGCAACATTCCGGGAATATCCACAACACGCCTGCATAAAACAACTAGATATGTTAGGGCTTAGGCTTCCTTCTTGAAATGCTCTGAGGGGACTGGCCTTGTTCAAACCAAATGGCAAGAAGAGTAATCCTGAGATTACCACCCAGAGTTTTAGTTTCCTACCTGACTCTCTAGATTGTCTTTACAGGTCTTCCTACTAATGTCATTTGCGCCAATGTAGGCAATGACCACTATCTCTTTGCTCTCCCATTTTACGATGCACCGAAGTCCCATTTGCATCTTTTTGCACCAACACAGCAACGAATTTTAAAGTTATAAATAAAGGTAAATAATCTGTCAAAGTAGGATTTATTCTGGAATTTGCCTTGTGTTGACATTTGCTATGGTATTAACAGTTTCAAAGGTTTAAATATATTGACATCCCATAAATTCCTTCTGTAACGTGTTTAAAAACTTTAACCACTCTATCTCACATACTCAGCTTCTTTTTTCACTCAAGCACGATCTGTTCCATTAGTTGCTATTGCGGGAAGATAGCTGCATGAATGGGTTTCCCTCCAATAAGGGTTGTACAAAGTACAAATGATGATCAGAAATAACTGTGTCTCCAGTGGCGAACATCAGATATAAATAGGTACACCGTTTTCCTTATTTCAGAAGCCAGAAGAAAGCAATTCAGTATTCTGATTGAAAATGCATGCTCCTGCAAAATCGCTGATATTTTTAATGTATTACTCTGCCCTTGCAGCTTTCGGAGTACCAGGTAAGATACGAGAATACAGTATATTTGACATATTAATGTTTAAAGGTGTGTTCGCAAAAAGAAATTCTCAGTTGTTTGATAAACTTGTAAATTAATCATTGGAACATTGTAATAAGTTTACATCTTTTTGTTGTTCATGCATTCAAAAAGAAAGTTAGCTCACTTTCCCAGACAGTGAGCAATGGCAATCAATGGTATTCAATCTCGTTTCGAAGGATCTGCTTAAAATCCCAATCTGGTTCCCTCAGATATTTAGTACAGTTCTATTCGCACTCATATTTCTTTTTGTATTTCACTCGATTCCTTTATGAGCACTTTTCATTTCTATACTTTGTTCTGTAATTTTTTGTGAGATATATGTCAGTATGCATTACCTAGCCCCCCGATTACCTTCATGTATTAAGTTGAAAGTTTAAATCAGTGCAGTTCATTTTATGATACACACCGAAATCTTATGAGGGAAGGAGTTACAGAATATTGACATGGCAGCCCTGAAGGACAGGTAATATGTTTCCAAGTCTGGGTGATGATTAGCTTGCAGTGGCCCTACAGGTGCCACTTTTCCCAGTGATATGCTGTGTTTGCTCTTCTTTCGGGTAGTGGTCAGGATTTAGAGGATTCTCTCACAGCAGTCCTTGTGAATTTCTGCAGTGCGTATGGTCTACTTACAGACATGCTCTATATTCTATTACTCTATACTTCTAAGCTGAAAAATGCGTTGCTGGAAAAGCGCAGCAGGTCAGGCAGCATCCAAGCAGCAGGAGAATCGACGTTTCGGGCATAAACCCTTCTTCAGGAATCATGCCCGAAACGTCGATTCTCCTGCTCCTTGGATGCTGCCTGACTTGCTGCACGTTTCCAGTAACACATTTTTCAGCTCTGATCTCCAGCATCTGCAGTCCTCACTTTCTCCTACTCAAAACATCAAGTCAACGTTGCATTGCACATGTCAGCCTTGAAGAAAATGTGCAAGTATTGGAATTTATCGAATCAGCTCCTCAATCATGCACAATATTGTTTCTTTTCAGCTGGCAATTCCGTGGCACTTTTGTGGCACGAGCATTTGCCACTTACCAGTCCTAAAGCAAATCTATGTGTTTTAGAATCTGATGAGCTGTAGATGACATTGAACTTTGGGCATTCATAATGTCCCAATTCTGGCTTTAAGTTGGTGGAAATAACGTTTACCTCTGAGCCGAAGAGGTGAGTTTCTTGTTTCTAAGTCTATTGTTATTGTTTACTATGATCAGATATGACTCAAACTGCTTTCTGTAACCATTGTAGCATCGTTACTCTGTCTACTTGGATCTGAAATGGAGTTCAATTCCTTACGTTTGTGTCTCATAGGAAGTTTCAAAACATAAAGTCCCTGAAATAGTTCGCATCCTGGGCTCAATTATTATTTGTGACAGACATTCTTGGCAAGAAACCTTTAAAATTGCATGAATAAAAGACGTATTTTCATGTTTAAATCCAGCATATATAGACCAAATTTTGTTATATCGCTTCGCCGAATTAACAGTGTCATTTTTTCTATTTCCTCTGTCTGCCTGTATGACGCTGTCTCTGATTGTACGACTGTCCCGCTCACACTCGTTTTCTTTGGCACTTTGTCTCTTACAGCCAATTTGGTGACGATAGGGTTACTTTCCCGAGGAAGATGTGGCCTTTCAGGATGCATCACCCGATACCTTGTATCTCTGGCAGCAATGGATCTCCTTGTTCTTGTCGTTGCAGTGATTTTAAGTCGGCTTTTGGCAATTTATTTTCCAGCTAGTTTACTGAATACCACAACAGGATGCCGTCTGATAATTCTTCTCATCTACTGTTCCCGAAACTGCTCTGTCTGGTTGACTGTTGCTTTCACCTTTGATCGGTTCGTAACCATTTGCTACCAGAAGCTGAAAACGAGATACTGCACAGAAAAAGTAGCATCTGTAGTTATAGGAATAGTGTGTTTGCTGTGCTGTTTGATAAACATTCCATTTTGTTTCATACATGAGCCCTTATATATAATTGATAAAATAGGCTGGTACTGCAGCATAAAAGATGTCTATTACACTTCAGTTGCATGGAGATTGTTTGAAACGTTTGACCGCATTCAAACACCATGCCTCCCTTTCCTCCTTATTTTGCTGTTTAATGCAGTAACTGTCAGACACATTATAGTTACCATGAGAGCCCGCAGGAGACTCCGATCCAACAGCAATGAAATGAGTGAACATGACACAGAAATGGAGAGCAGGAGAAAGTCAATCGTTTTATTATTTGCCATTTCAGACAGTTTCCTCCTTTTATGGATGTTGTACATTTTACATTTTCTACGTGTGCAAATTTCAGGTGGCAGCTATTCGATCGGTTCCAATCTCAATGACACAAAATTTATTCCGAAGGAAAGCGCATATATGCTACAACTCTTAAGTTCATGCACAAATACGTGTATTTATGCAGTGGCACAGACGAAATTCAGAGGTCAATTGAAAGATGCTTTCACATACTTATTTAAGGTTATTACAAAATGTAATAAACAGTGATTGCAGCTGAATAACTTGATGTGACTGTAACACTTCAGTGAGCCCACAGACAGCACCATAAATCTGTAGCGCAGCAACTATGACATGTGTATCATCACGATGCCCAGGCTTGTTAATTTATACCAATTACAGACAAATCAACCTACTGCGTTAAATCTTCGTGGCAGCCAATTGTGAAGAAATTGTTTCTCAACATTTAGTCTCTGCTCCCTGGCCCAAAACATCACGACAAGGAGATTTCCTTTTGAAACGGAATTGATTGACGCCTGTTTAAATTCTGAATGAGAGGATACTCTTTTGTCTCTGTCATAACTAGTGACCAACAGTAGGTGGTTTTTTTGCTAAATCGCGTAAATGCACATGTGCTCACCAAGATTGCTTCTTTTAAAAAACGTCAGAAATAAAACAAAAGCTTACTGTTCTGCCTTGATATTCTTGGGGCTTCATGTCAAAGAAACTAAAGAGAAACTTCGCATTATAACTCGTATGCACGCATCTATCAAGCAACATGTGTTAAGGTCGACATTAAAATTCCAATTAATGCAATATTCGCTAATAATAAAAAATAAATTCCAGGTATTGAGACATTTTCTCATTTTCCCCTTATTATATGGAGGTGCCCGTGGTCGAGTCTCGTGAACAAAGTCAAAAACCACGTGACACCGCGTTATGGAAAGCACAAGCAATCACATAAATGCACATGCGCACACATAAAACGTCAGAAAAAGAAAATAACTTTAAGATTCTATCTTTACTTTATTGAGGCTTAATATGTGTGAAATACGAGAGAAAATAATCGACATATACGTCGTGCGCACATATCTGCCAAGTGTCATGTTAAGGTCGATATTAAAGATCCATTGATAGAACATTCGCTAATAATAATAAACAAATTAACATTTCCAGCTCACGAGACATTTTCTCATTTTCCCCTTAATATGTGGAGGTGCTGGTGGTGGACTTTGGTGGACCAAGCCAAATATCACATGACACAGGGTTATAGTCCAACTGGTTTATTTAAAACCCTAAGCTTTGGGAGCTAAATGTCTGAGGAAGAAGTGGGAGCTCTGAAAGCTTGCAATTTCAAATAATCCGGTTGGACGAAAACCCGGTGTCTAAGGATATTTGACTTTCCCTTTAATAACCATTAGTCAGCTGTGTCACCGAAAATTAATTATGGTTTGGAATTTGACGCAGCCAACAAAAAGAGTAAAAATGTGCAACATTTCCCAATCCATTAATGTCATGAGGAGCTTAGACACATTTCAAATACTTGTTTGGCAACATTTGTTCAGCAGGAGGAGAAACCCTCGTAGGTTTCTTGACATGAAGTGAGGTGTTGTCTCGAATACACTGAAAGCTTTCTCTCACCATCGTATTTTTTCAAAAACTCTTCCGACAGATACTATGGCAAAGTACAGAACTATTTGTATTACCTTACCTTCTAACTCAATGAGGCTGTGATATTTGCACTTCGTGGACTCCAATCGATTGCAGCAGTCCATTTCTTCAATTTTGGAGGTTTTGAATTGAGGAAGGGTTTGGGAAGTCCAAAGTAATAATATAAAACAGCTGACTGTAGCTGCTGGTGGTCAAACAACACAGTCCAAGTTTATGAAAACAGAAAATCCACAGGTTAGTGTCATAGAGTCATAGAGATGTACAGCATGGAAACAACCCCTTCGGTCCAATCTGTCCTTGCCGACCAGATATCCCAACCCAATCTAGTCCCACCTGACAGCACCCAGCCCATATCACTCCAAACCCTTCCTATTCATATACCCATCCAAATGCCTCTTATCGAAACATATTTAGATGTAATGAATGATCGTCCTTCCATTAAAGTAGGAATCGTTGCTTCTAGCTACACAACGTGACAGCCAAAGTGAACATAGAACATAGAACATAGAACAATACAGCACAGAACAGGCCCTTCGGCCCACGATGTTGTGCCGAACTTCTAACCTAGATTAAGTACCCATCCATGTACCTATCCAAATGCCGCTTAAAGGTCGCCAATGATTCCGACTCTACCACTCCCACGGGCAGCGCATTCCATGCCCCCACCACTCTCTGGGTAAAGAACCCACCCCTGACATCTCCCCTATACCTTCCACCCTTCACCTTAAATTTATGTCCCCTTGTAACACTCTGTTGTACCCGGGGAAAAAGTTTCTGACTGTCTACTCTATCTATTCCTCTGATCATCTTATAAACCTCTATCAAGTCACCCCTCATCCTTCGCCGTTCCAACGAGAAAAGGCCGAGAACTCTCAACCTATCCTCGTACGACTTCCTCTCCATTCCAGGCAACATCCTGGTAAATCTTCTCTGCACCCTCTCCAAAGCTTCCATATCTTTCCTAAAGTGAGGCGACCAGAACTGCACACAGTCCTCCAACTGTGGCCTAACCAAAGTCCTGTACAGCTGCAACATCACTTCACGACTCTTGAATTCAATCCCTCTGCTAATGAACGATAATACTCCATAGGCCTTCTTACAAACTCTATCCACCTGAGTGGCAACCTTCAAAGATCTATGTACATAGACCCCAAGATCCCTCTGTTCCTCCACCTGACTAAGAACCCTACCATTAACCCTGTATTCCGCATTCTTATTTGTTCTTCCAAAATGGACAACCTCACACTTGGCAGGGTTGAACTCCATCTGCCACTCCTCAGCCCAGCTCTGCATCATATCTAAGTCCCTCTGCAGCCGACAACAGCCCTCCTCACTGTCCATAAGTGGTTGCACTTATTGAAAAAAGTTGATAATCGAGAGTACAAGAGCGGCGGAGTAGGATACTCCAACGGGAGCTCCTCTGCTCTTTTCTGTTCCCTTCTTTTGTTTCTCCCCATTTTTTCCCTTTGGGTCTCTGGGCGGCTCTCAGCCTGCCTTAGCAGCCTGGTATCTCAGCAGGCCATGGCGGTCCCTGCCTGCTCTGTCAGCGGTTCATAGTGGTCCTGGCCTCGTCGCTCATCAGCTCATGGTGGTCCCGGCTTCGTCTCCCAGCGGCTTACGGGGGTCCCAGCTTTCTCTCTCAGCAGCTCATGGCGGTCTTAACCTGTGGTTTTAGGGGCTCACGGAAGTTCCAGGATGTCGTCTCGGCGGCTCATAGCGTTCCCAGCCTATTATCAGCGGTTCATGGCGTCTCTCAGCCTGGAATTTGGGCGGCTCATGGCTGGGTGGTTTTCAGCGGCTCATGGTTACTCTCAGCCTGGTCTCTCGGCAGAATATCAGCTGATCTCTAAGCGCTTTATGGCAGTATCTTTTCTGCAGTTTCAGTAGCAGTGACGGTTATGTGTCGGGTTGGCGTTGAGGACAGACAGCTGATCGAGATAAGCGCAGGAGTCATCAAAGACTGTTGAACGTTCAACTTATTCCTTTATCATTCTCGTTGAAACTAGGATTTTTTAATTTAAAACTATTGTCGATTCCTTTACCTTTCTTATGTTCTATGAAGTAATACTTAGCTGTTTAATTATTGTTTCTCTTACTACTTTTTTACCTGAGTTTCCTTTTTTGATTCATGGTAATTGGTAACGAAAATGGCGTCATTGTTACAACATGAGATAATTTTCACGGTTAGCCTGTAATTCTATGCTTGATTACAAGTGATATCAATATCTAAAAAGATGAAATGTTCAGCACGAATTAGAACATGAATCGTTTGCAACTGTAAGTATTACATGCTCTTTCAAGATTCGAAGACTTATTTAAGTTTTGTCAGTGAAATTGCACTTAAAGTGAGGGCAATACTCACAGCCCACGGTAGTACTGATTCAAAATTTGTTCATTCAAAAAAAGTGTCATCAGAATTTCGGTCATGGAATCAAAGGGCATCAGGACAGGCAGGATAGTGGAGTTGTCACTACAGCCAAATCATCCCAGATCTTATCAAATTCGGGAACTGGTGCAGTGGGCCAGACAACTTACATGTTTTGTTTTCAACTCATCCAGTTGCATTTTATTCTGAGTAGTTTTACAAATAAAAAAAGGTAATTTTCCCAAATGTGCCGGAGTTAGATATTGGGAAAATCAACAATCTTTCATTCAAAATTGCCACCTATTCACAAACAATGGAGTGAAATGTTGTTGGGGTGTCTGGACTTGTGGGTTTGACATTATAATGAATCAGCAATGATTTTACCGAAAGACAGTGCAAGCTAGAGTTACGTTGCTTCCAACTCCCTCATAACCATTTGTTTGTGAATCATTTTATCTTATTTTATCCTAACAAGTGGTCTCCCTCTTTCTAATTTATTAATGGATTCAATGCACACATCTTTTCGCTATTTCTCAACAAGTTATTTGTTCCATTATCTACCGGCTTTTATTTATTTATTGTTCCACAGTACATTGGCTGGAGACAAGTGGGAGTCACTCCTCTGAACTGAGAGTAATCTAGTGCCCTGGTGTCAGCTATATAGGGTTGTGACCAGGGAACAGTTCAAAAGCAGAGTTCACCATCAGAAATGCCGAGGTAAAAGAAAAAGTGAAGGTGAGTGTAGAGATCAAATCAAAATAGAATTGGAGGGAGAAATAAAGCACTCCAAATCTCGCTGTTCACTCTTCTCATTGCAGTGAGGACATTGCATTCTCCTTGTAAAAGGACTCCCCCTCCCGGCATTTATCAATAATTGAGAAAGTATGATTGCTGCCATTCGATATAATTTATCGCCATCTAATTGGAATTTCGAATGGCTTTTAAAATTTGGATATGGTTCATTGCGAGTCTCGGTATTCATGTTCCGAACACATTATTCTCTCAAACAGCAACAACAGGAAAATATTTGATGCTCAACACAAATAAACTACAGAGCAAAATACTTTTTAACCATATAATCAAAAACTCCCAGAGCCTATCGGCACAAAGTAATTTCAAAGGAAAGTTTTCTCTTCTTTCTTCCCATTAGAACATTCAGGGTTGACACAGCTCATGGGGTCGTACTGAGAAAACAAGTCCCTATAATGTGTCCAAAAATAAAACTTTCCTATTTCAAATACAAAATTTGTTTATACACAATGTATAATTATATCCACACTGTCCCACCGAAAAATGCCAGCGTTTGTTCAGAATAAACAATAACACAATGAAAAACTTCATAGAATGCTGCAATATAGAAGAAGGTCAAATAAACGCTCATGTCTAATTCAGCTCTCGAATTACCTATCCAGATAGTGACAATATCCAGTCTTATCTCTGTATTCGTCTAACGTCAAGATGCTATTACAAGTTAAGATCAGGTTATCGGGTGATTGCAATTACTCGAGTAATTATCGAGTAATTCCCTCTCTCGTTGGAGAGAGGGAAGACTCAGCTGTCAAATCGCAAAGAGTGAGAGATAAGATTGGTATGCAGGAAATATCAAATAAACATTTGTTATGGCACTATTGTTGCGATTAATCTCAACGTTTATTAGCTCTAAATGCAGAGAGCAACTTTTATTCTTTCCGTATGACTTCAAAAATTGAGAACAAGACGTGTGAGAGTAATCAGTTGATATATTTGCTTGGGTATCTCTATCAATGCTGCGTTGTTTACAGGTAGATGTTTGTTTTATTTATTTCATTCAAATGTCTAATCTCGGACTTCTATTTCTGGATTCATACTGATGAATACCTCATTGGTTTCACGGAAAGTTAAGAAGCAACAACAGCGGAAAAATACAGACTGAGTTCCATTGGAAACAAGGATTATTTAAAGAATATTGATGGAAGTTCTAAATAAGAAGACTCTTCTGGAGCATCACTCGCAAGAGATGTTCCAAATGTTTCTAAGTTCAAAACTCTATTTTGCATGTGCGGCGGACAGTATCAATGAAGCATCTTAAACGAGGTCAATATTCCACTGAATGGCAATTTGATTGAGTTTTTAATGGACTGAAGTAAAAGAAATCTCAGACTTTTAAATGCACCCATGTTTACATTTTATAATATGAATGTTTTCAAGCTCTAATAATGCTTCTAAGATTAGATTACTTACAGTGTGGAAACAGGCCCTTCAGCCCAACAAGTCCACACCGACCCGCCGAAGCACACCCACCCAGACCCATTCCCCTACACCTAACACTACGGGCAATTTAGCGCGGCCAATTCACTTAACCTGCACATTTTTGGACTGTGGGAGGAAACCGGAGCACCTGGAACAAAGCCACGCAGACACGGGGCGAATGTGCAAACTCCACACAGTCAGTCGCCTGAGTCGGGAATTGAACCCAGGTCTCTGGCGCTGTGAGGCAGCAGTGCTAAGCACTGTGCCACCGTGCCGCCCACGGCGAACGGTGCAAAATGTGTGACAATGCTACTCCTTTAACATGTTTATGTTGCCCTTGTATTTTTTTCAGCCGGTCGTAAAGACACACGTTCCGAAATGTCTGGAGATGATCTACTTGAAAAGCTTTCAAGTTCCAAACAAAGCACTTGTACAATGAAAGGGGAGTGGCCAGTTCTACCAGATAAACCTTTCTGTGGTTTGATTTCGTTTTGCCAAGCAGTAAGTTGTGAAGCTGCTGGACGCAAAGAAACAGGACCATGCTGATGTTCCCTGTCTTTGACATCTCTCCTGCAAGACGTGTTTTGATTTTTCCTTTTTTTGCTATTGGATGTTTACGGAGATCTTTGCAAGTATTTGGGAAAGCATCATTAAGTTGGATAACCTGTTGGGTTCTCGAATAGCTTACTTCTTCTATATTCTGTACTCTTTTGTTTGTGTTTCATTCTGAAAACTTGCAAATGACTTCCGTTTGGTGTAAAACTGAGTGGATTGGTCAGCTCCATACTCTTGCAAAATTCACTTAACGTCTGCTTACTACAACTAGGAGGGTTAAGGTTGGGGCTATTTTCTTGAAGTGCTTCGAGGGGCTCTGGTCTGGTCCAAAATATGCGCCTTTTGTTGCGTTCTATACAACTGCACTAATGTTAAAGACACAGCAGGTAAAGTACATAAAGCAAGCTTCCACTACCAGTTGTTACAAACTATCACATAAAATATTATGTCGGTTGGAGAATGAATACTGTCCTAAAGTACTGGAGAGAATTCAAGTTCTTTTTGTAAAAAATGATAATTCTCAGCATTCTCGTTCAGCCAAAGATCAACAAAGAAATGCATCTGGCCCACTGTCGTAAAATACAAACCAATGTGGTGAGTATGATTTGCATTTTATTTCAGGATTATTACCCAACACTTCTGCCACCTCCAGCGGGATGCCACCACCAGACATATACTTCGTTCTCTCTTGTTAGCCTTCCACAAGAAACATTCCCTCTAGCAAACCCTGGTCTACTTCTCATTCACTCCCAATACCACCCTCCACCGTGTTGTGACATCTTCGCCTGCAACCACAGGGGATGTAATGCTTTCCCGATTACTTGCACCCTCGTCAGGATCTATGGGCCCGAACATACCTTCCAGAAGAAGCATGGGTTTATCTGCACTTCACTCAGTACATGAGTATAGTCTTCTGTATTTGCTGCTCAATGTTGTGTGCTCTATCTTGCAGAAATATTCTGCTTCGTTGACCACAAAAGTTTTGTCCACGGAGCACAATCCCTGTGTTTTCCATTACCTGCCCCTTCAAAACGTCACATTCTTCTTTTGCCAACATTTCTGTTGCATGCTTACTGAAATGCTTCAGTGAAGTTCAGCAAAAGTTGGAAGAACAGCACCTAATTTCTTCCTCGGTCAGTCTGCAGACTGCTATGCTCCATGTAGAGTTCAACAATTTTAGGGCATGGACAAACTCCCCACGTTTCCTCCGCCATCACACACCAGGCCTTGTTTTAATATAGTTACAAAAATGCACAACCCATTTTTAGACACGAGTAATCCCCATTAGAAGCTGTGCATTTTCAGGAGGTGATTGTCATCCATTTATTTGTCTGTTCAACAGGTTTGCTTTCTCTCTAGTCTCGTTAGCTCCACCAATTGTGTACTCATGACCCCCTCCCGTTTCTCTACCTTCTATACATAAATCATTTTCCTCGCTTTCATCAGTTCTTTGGAGATTCACTGGATCCAAAGCGTCAACCCTGATTTGTGTCCACCTGTGCTGCCAGACGTGGTGAGTTTTTCAAGCAATATCTTTTGTTGTTTATGATTTGCAGCTTCAGACGTTCTTTCAGTAATTTGGTGATATGTTGCATCTCAGTACTGCATTTTCTTCTGATTGATGTTTCCAGAATCTCACAAATTCTCAATGGCTTTACCTCATTCTTGTCGTGTGAGCGTTCCTAACCAAGAGACCATTAATTGCCTATCTAGAAAAAGAATGATATAAACCACCTCTTTGAAACTTTGTTCTCAGTCCACTTTGATTCATGTCTCAATTCGTTTTGCAGGTTTAGTACAAGTGAAATGTTTGTCAGGCAATACAAAGGTCTTAATGAAGAAGTGCATCACTTGGAGTAGAGAATGGGAGGTGGGATGGACATGTTATGTCAGGGGTCGAGGCTGTAACTGGAATGAGGTGGGAGATCGGGAGATTTCTAAGCGGGCGATGTGAATGGTGAGATCATAAATTTGTAAGCTCCCGAGGTCGTAGATTAGGTGTTCTCTTTCCACTTTGCATGAGGTCTTATTATGATGGTGGAGGAAGCCCAAGGTCGTCATGTCTTTGGGAGAGTTGAAGGAGGTGTTGAAATGAATGTCTTCTAATGATTGTTCTTGTCTATGTTCCCGACACTGATTTGCCTGCTTGACTATCATTTTCTCTTTTGATCACTCACTAACCATTTATTGCCAGGAGCAGGTAAGGAAATACTGCACACAAAGAGTAATACCTGTAATTATAAAAATAGTCTGTATATAGTGCTGTTTGATCGACATTCCTCTTTATTTCGTGTGTGGACCATTTCATATTCTTAATAGCGTCAGCTAGTCATGCAACATAAAAGAGATTGAACAGATACTCAACTTCAGTAGCAACTATTCAATCACCCACGAAGGGATGTCATTTAAACCAGCCACAAGACACTGCAGCACCCAGGAATTCCAACAAAGCGAGGACAAATACCTATGCAATGTATTCAGGAACAACAGATATCCTATAAGTGCAGTCCGTCGATTCCTGCACAACAGACTTAAACTGGCTGACTCAACACGCCCAGAGACACTAACTACCTTACCATACATCAAGGACTTTTCAGAGATGATGGCCAGAATACTCCAGACCCGAGGCATCATGCTCGCCCACAAAGCTACCATCGCACTGAAACAGTTACTGATGAATTTAAAGGACCACATACCCACAACCAGCAGAACGAACGTTATCCATTAAATGTCCTGCAAAGTCTACAACAAACATTACAGTGGACAAACTGACAGGACAGTACCCACCAGGATACATGTGCGCCAACGATTCAACAAAAACAGGACCAACTGTCACAAGTATCCACACACAGAGACGAAGAGGTACATTGGCTTGACTGGGGCAATACATCCATCCTTGGACAGATTAAATAAAGACACATGGAGAAATTCCTCAAGGCCCGGCATTCAAACCGGAAATCATTTAATAAACATATAGTTTTGCGCCCCATCTGCCAAATTCTCAGACACAGTACCGGAAATGATATCACTTACCACAACAAAGTAAGACACAATACTAGAAAGCGGGAGAGAACAACCTCAGCAGTGTCCAGCTTATGGTATGGCGGTACGGTGGCACAGTGGGAAGCACTGCTGTCTCACAGCGCCAGAGACGCGGGTTCAATTGGCGCCTCTCTGTATGGAGATTGTACACTCTCCCCGTGTCTGCGCTGGTTTCCTCCTACAATCCAAAAATGTGCAGGTTAGGTGAATTGGTCATGCAAAATTGCCCGTAGTAAATATATGGGAATGGGTCTGGGTGGGTTGCGCTTCGGCGGGTTGGTGTGGACTTGTTGGGCCGAAGGGCCTGTTTCCACACTGTGAGTAACCTGACACATATTACTGAGAATGGTGACGAAACATCTCAGGGAGCAAATTTCCAAACTGTACAAAGACATCGGTTTGCATGCAAACTAGTTGACATTTTTGACCACTTTCAACCTCCATATCTCCCATTCCTCCTTATTTAGCTCCTTATTGTACTGACTGTCAGACACATTAGAGCACATTGGGCTTCCACCCCACAGCAAGGAAATTAGTTCAGGCGACACAAAATGGAAGAGCAGGAGAATGTTCATCGCTACAGTCAGTTTCGACCATTCGTGGCTGACGTGAAAGTACATTTTATACTTGTGCAAATGTCACGTGGCAGCTTTTCGATGAGTTTCAATCCCAATAACCCAATTCTTTCATCTGCAGGAAAACTGGTTCATGCTGCAACTCGTAAGTTCGTGCACGACTACGTGTATTTATGCAATGTCAAAAAACACAATATAGAGGTGAGTTGAAAGATGCTTTCAATTACTTCTCCAAGCTTAGAAGGAAATGTCAAAAACAGTGAGCCGAGTTGAATAACTGGATGTGACTTCAGCATTTCAGCAAAGCACGCACAGCAATATGATTCTACAGCTCAGAAATTTTGACGTGCATTATCATTGACAGAAAAAGCAACACGAAACTCTGCTTTATCTGTTCATGGCAGCCACCTGTGAGAGAGATTGTTTCTCAAGGTTTCACCTCTTCTATCAGCAGCAAAAACTCACAATAAGAAGATTTGCTTTTGAAATGTATTTGAATGATGCATGTGTAAAATCTAGATGGGAAGATATCGATCGCTGCTGTTAAAACCATTGAGTTCTTTTGTTTTGAAATTGCGCACAAGTGTACACATGCACACCAAGATTGCCCCTTATACTAAACATGAGCGAAGAAAAGAGGTACCCCCAGTTAAGATTCTGTCCTGACGTCCTTGGGGGCTTCATATCTCTGAAATATGGGAGAAAAGGGTCATATTGTACGAATCAGCTTTGTAAAATGAAACTAGTTATGCTACCGAATTTGACACAACTAAAAAAAATTAGTAAAAATATGTATTTATTCAAACTAAACCTTCAATGTCATGCACATGAGTGCCCATATGTGACAGTTTTTCATTGGCAGCATTTGACCACCAGATAAATCTTTCTAGTTTTCATGACAGGAAGGCAGATTACTACCTAAATAGAATCAATTTAGGTAAAGGGTCAGTACAAAGAGATCTGGGTGTTCTGGTACACCAGTCAATTAAAGTAAACATGCAGGTACAGCAGGTAGTGAAGAAGGCTAATAGCATGCTGGCATTCATAACAAGAGGGATTGAGTGAAGAAGCAGAGAAGTTCTTCTGCAGATGTACAGAACACTGGTGAGACCACACCAGGAGTATTGTGTGCAGTTCTGGTCTCCAAATTTGAGGAAAGACATTCTGACTATTGAGGGAGTGCAGCGTAGGTTCACGAGGTCAATTCCTGGAATGGCGGGACTACCTTACGCTGAAAGACTGGAGCGACTGGGCTTGTATACCCTTGAGTTTAAAAGACTGAGAGGGGATCTGATTGAGACATATAAGATCATTAAAGGATTGGACACTCTGGAGGCAGGAAACATGTTTCCGCTGATGGGTGAGTGCTGAACCAGAGGACACAGCTTAAAAATACGGGGTAGGCCATTTAGGACAGAGATGAGGAGAAACTTCTTCACCCAGAGAGTGGTGGCTGTGTGGAATGCTCTGCCCCAGAGGGCAGTGGAGGTCCAGGCTCTGGATTCATTTAAGAAAGGGTTGGATAGAGCTGTCAAGGATAGTGGAATCAAGAGTTATGGAGATAAGGCAGGAATAGGATACAGATTAAGGATGAGCAGCCATGATCATATTGAATGGTGTTGCAGGCTCGAAAGGCAGAATGGCCTACTCCTGCACCTATTGTCTATTGTCTATTGAAGCGGTGTATTGCTTTGCATGCACTGGAAACTTTCCTTCAACATATTAAACTGTGAAGACAAAAGTCCCTGCAGATCTCAGAGCAAAACACATAATCATTTGTATCACACTACATTCTACCTCAGTTAAGACGTATCATTTGCACATCATGAATCTAACCGACGGCAGCAGTCCACTTTTTCCAAATTTGCTCGCAGAGGTTTTTGGGTTGGGGAAGGGGTTGGGAAGTCAGAATAAACAAAATTAAATCAGATGACTGTAGTTACTGGAGTTCAAACAACTCAGTCCAATGTTGTCAAAACAGAAAATCCTCAGGGTACTTTGATGAGACCAAGCACATAGCAAACTTCCATAATCAGATATGACCAATTAATAGACAAATTACCGTTTCAGTTAACGAATGGAAACAGTCGTCAAGTGCTAAAGAGGACTCGATTTTTAAAAAAAAAATAAATACTATTTGGGAAGATTCTCGTCCAGTCGCTGTTCAAAACAAATGCATCTAATTTCCTCTTTAAAATACTGACCGATATGCTGAGTATGACTTGTTCTTTTATTTCAGGATTAGTGACCACAATTTCTGCCTCCTCTGGGTGATGTAAACACCAGTCACATACATAATTCTCGCTTGCCAGTATTCCGCAGATTCCATTCCATCCAGGCCACCCTGGCCCAGCCCTCATTCACTTTCAACATCGCCTCCTGTAGCGACATGGCACTTTACCCTGCAACCACAGAAGTTGCAACATTTGCCCTATATTTGGTGTCCAAGCCAATGAAAGCAAGCTTGCTGTATGCCTTCATGACCACCTTATTTGTGCGATGTAGCACTGTACGCGATCTGGAGACCATTGCACCCAAATCCCTCTCCATGTCAATGTGGCTAAGAGTTCTGCCATTTATTCAAGAATTAACGAGCTGAACTTGATCTTACAAAATGCATCAAATTACAATTTCCGGATTAAGCTCGATTTCTCGACCTAATTCTGCAACCTGTCTATCTGCCAGTATATCCTTTGACAATTCTGACAGTTATCTTCACCTAAGACAATGTTTATGTCATCCGCAAACTTACTAATCAGACCTCTCACCTGCATTTACTTTCAAATCGTTTATACGGATCAGAAAGAACAAAGATCATAGAACTGATATCAGCACAATACCTCGAGTAAACTATCTCTGTTCTGAGAACTATGTTACCATCACAACTCTCTGTTTTCTAGATCCAAGTCAGTTCATCTATCCAGCACACCCCAGAACCGACGAGAATCTCCATTTTGTTCCAACCTCCCATAGGTATAATATCAAATTGACTTATACATGTCCATGTGGAAACGATCCGGTGCCCTTCCCTCATCACACACTCTTGTCTCCACCTCTAGAAAACAAAATCAAGTCGGTGAGAGATGATGTTTTCGGCAGTAACTCATGCTGGCTATCACTAAGAAGTCAATTTGCCTCCAAGTGTGAATGTTACTGGTCACTTAGTCTCTTCTCCAACAGCTCCCACGGCGCTGACATTTGCCTCACCAATGACAGAATAATTACGCAAATTATCTTTGTTTCCCTTCTGAAACAAAGGAAGAAAACATTTGTTACACAAACGTGTTCTGTACCTCATTATTCGTCGTGTCCTTTTCTTTGTAGATTACTGCTCCAAAGAGTTCATTAAGGATCTCACCCGGTTACTGCGGTTCTGCACATGACCTCATTCTTTTTTGTTGTGCGGACTTAGTCTTTCCTCTCTCTCTCTCTCTCTCTATATATATATATATATATAAACATTCGCAATCCTTCCTTTTTTTACCAATCTGATAAATTGCTATCCAAGGTTCCAAATTCCTATCATTCTTGTCCTTCTTTTTCACAGTGACATGCGTATCCTGAACGAAGCAATTGTTCTGTGAATGACTCCCAAAAGTCAGATGTGCATTTGCTCACAAACAGCTGCTCTCAATCCACAATCTCTGATTATTGCTTAATTCGATTTCAGCCAGCCTTGCCCCTAATATAACACCTTCATCCGAGGTCCACTCTTGACCTTCTCCATAAGAATCCAATACCTTATGGCCACTATTCCCGCAATGATCGCCCACTGAAACTTTGCTCATCTTGCCTCGCTGCAAAATAAATTGATGACGTCCTCCCTCAACACAGCTGTGATATGCTCCTTCACCAGTAGTGTAGTGTCTCTCCTTACTAACGTGCTGCTCTGGTTCCAGCCCATATGTCCCTACCACACTAATTTAAACACCCCCGAATGCCATTGTCAAACATCCCCGACAGGATTTTCATGCCCATCCATTTTAGAAGCAAGCAGTCCTTCATTTAGAAGTGCAGTTTAATTTCTAAAAATGTGAGATTCTGCATTTTGGAAAGGCAAATTAGCGCAGGACGTATACATGTAACAGCAAGGTCCTGGATTGTTCCTTGAACATAGAGGCTAGGGAGTGCAGGTTCTTGAAAGTGGAGTCTGCGGTAGATAGGATGGTGAAGAAGGCGTTTAGTATGTTTTCCTTTAATGTTCATTGCATTAAGGAAAGGAGTTGGCACGTCCTGTTGCGGCTGTTCAGGACATTGGTTAGGCCACTTTTTAAATATTGTGTGCAATTCGGATCTCCCTCCTGTGCAAAGGATGTTGTGAAAATTGGAAGGGTTCAGAAAAGATCTAGCAGGGTGCTGACAGGGCTGGAGTTGTTGCGCTGCAGTGAGAGACTGAATAGGCCGAGGCTGTTTTCCTTGGAGCGTCAGTGGCTGAAGGGTGACTTTATAGAGGTTTATCAAATTATTAGAAGCACGGATAGGATGAACAGAGGAGTTCCTTTCCATGGGTTATTGGAGTCCAGAACTAGAGAGCATAGTTTTGCGGTGAGAAGGAATCGTTTCGAAGTGACCAAAGTCACTAAACGGCTGGAGTGGTTATGGGAAGAGCTGCCAGAGGAACTGGAGTAAGCTGGTAGGATTACAACATTACAAAGGCACCTGGATGGCTACATGAGTAGGAAGAAGGTTTTTAGGGATGGAATTCTCCATGGCTACATGAATGTAGGACTCATGTTCTCTGGCAGACATCGCAATGATCCGTATATCTTAAGCTAGCCAACTTCAACAGACACACACCGGTTAATTTAGCATTGTTTTTAATGTACAATGTGTCTGTTCATACGCTGCATTGTACGTAGCACGGGACGTAATCCTGAGATTATTACCGGAGAGTTCCTGCATTTTAGATCTAACTCTCTGAATTGTTATTGCAGGTCGTCCCACCTATGTCAGTCTTCCCAAAGTGGACAATGACTTCTGTCTGTCTGCCCGCCCAGTTTAGGATGCCCCAGAGTCTCATTCGTATTTCTTTCAAAACCACCACAATAACAAATTTCAGGGTTTAATATATTGCTTATCAAACTACATGTCTTCTTGAAATTTGTCTTGGGCTAGTATTAACTATGCTTTGTAACAGTTTGAAATGTGTAAATCCTTTGATATCCACATGATTTCGTTTTGTTACGTGTTTAATCACTGAAACTAATTTATCTCACTTACTGAGCTTTTTTGTCTTCTTTTTAAGCACGGTCTATTGCCTTCTTTGTTCTTAACGTGAAAGTGGCTGCATTTATTTGTTTTATTTTTATAAGGACTGAACCAGGTACAAAAGTTGATCCGAAATAATTGTGTCTCTAGTGGTGTTGATAAGATATATATCGGTGCATCACAATTCTTACTTCAGACGCCAGAAGGGAGCAATTCATTATTCTAATTGAAAATGCATGCTCCTGCAAAGTCGCCAATATTTTTAATTTATTACTCTGCCCTTGCAGCTTTCGGAGTTCCAGGTAAATTATGAGTATACTTGGCATAGTGTTCGCAGAATAGCTGTGAATTTATTATATTCTGAGGTAGTCGATAAAATTCTTGTTTAATCAGTACAGCATTTTAATAAGACTATACATTTTTGTATTTTCAACTCTGAAGTTAGGTGACTCACCGAAATAGAAAACAAAGACCATCAATGACTTTCATTCTGTTTTCGACGGTTTTTATTTGCAGTCACAACATGGTTCCCGAAGATGTTGTTTGCAGAAGTGTTCGCATGTACATCTACTTTCTGTAACTTACTTGATTCCTTCATGAAGATTTTTTATTTCTGAACATTTTTTCGATACTTTCCTGGAACATGGGAACAGTTAGATGGTTCAACATGTATTATCCAACCCTAGATTCCCTTTAGAAGGTGTTGGTTAAGTTTTGAACCACTGCAGTTCATCTTAAGCAAGTACACCGAAATGTAGTGCGGGAAGTAGTTGCAGGATAGTGACACAGCAACACCAAAGGAGCGACATTATGTTTCCATGTCAGGGTTATGAGAAGCTTGCAGGTGCTGCTATTCACAATGATCTGGTGTCCTTGGCTTTCTTTCAGACAGTGGTGATGGGTTTAGATGGTACTGTCTGACGGTACTTTGTTGATTTCTGCAGTGCATCTTGTAGATGTTACAGACCAGCTAAGGTCTATTACTACCAGAGATAGTTAATATTCCTTGAAATGGTGACAGTAAAATTAGCAACATGTTTTTCCTGAGATGCAGTCAAGTTTGTTGTCGGAACTGCTAACATCCAGTAACCATTGAATTAAATACTTACTGTATTGCACAGTATGTGCAGGATTGGGGATCCA
This sequence comes from Chiloscyllium plagiosum, assembly GCF_037043375.1. NCBI lineage: Eukaryota > Metazoa > Chordata > Chondrichthyes > Orectolobiformes > Hemiscylliidae > Chiloscyllium > Chiloscyllium plagiosum. The sequence continues at coordinate 13,320,781 of NW_028270179.1, read as the reverse complement.
TCAAATGTGTCATAGAAACATGTTCATTGTTATCTCTTTTGAGAAGTCAAATGCCTGGCAGTTGAGAAGCACGAGAATGTGTGACTTAAAACTCGTCCTGCAGTTCAATGCTGTCTGATTCAGAACCCGATGATCCGTTAACGATATTGATGTTTTTGCAATGATAAGTGAATGGCGCCAGATCTAGCTTTAACTTGGAGAATAGACCGTTGATGTATCAGCAGAAGAGGACTGTTTCTTGGTTGTATGGTTATTGTCATCGTTAACCATATTCAGATATTGCTCAAATGCTTCTGTAACAATTTGCGCATAATTACTCCACCTATTTGGTTTTGAAATGCGGTTAAATTCCTTACATTTCTATATCATCAGAAGTGTAAAGTTTCTCAAATATTTTATACTATGGGGTTAATTATTATTTGTTGTTATTGGGTAAAAAGACTAATTTTCTTAATTGAATCCAATGTAACTGATACAAATCTCATGCTATCCCTTCATCAAACTTATATTTGTTGTTTCTTATGCCTGCTTGTGTCTCCCTCTCTCTCCCTCTCACTCTCAGTCTCTTTCTCTCACATTCTCACCCTTACAGCCAACCTGGTGACCATAGTGATACTGTCCCGAGGAAGATGTGGTCTCTCAGGATGCATCACTCGATATCTTGTGACTATGGCAGGAATAGACTTGGTTATTATTATCGTTGCAGTGGTTTTTAGTCGGCTTCTGGCAATTTACTTTCCAGCTAGTTTACTGAATACCACACTGGGATGTCGTCCGCTAATTCTTCTGACTTATGCTTCCCGAAACTGTTCTGTCTGGTTGACTGTCGCTTTCACTTTTGATCGGTTCCTATCCATTTGTCACCAGGAGCAGAAAAAGAAGTACTGCTCAGAAAATGTATCCTCTGCAGCCATAGGAATAATCTGTTTGATTTGTTGTTTGATAATCGTTCCATTTTACTTCTTATACGAGCCTTTATATATCCTTAATGGCAAAGGCTGGTACTGCAACATAAAAGCGAATACTTACACATCGGTTGCATGGAGATTGTTTGACACCTTTGACCGCGTTCAAACGCCATGTCTCCCGTTCCTCCTTATTTTGCTGTTTAATGGACTGACTGTCAGACACATTATAGTTGCTAGTAGAGCACGCAGGAGACTCAGATCCCACAGCAATAAAATTAATAAACGTGACACAGAAGTGGAGAGCAGGAGAAAATCCATCATCTTACTCTTTGCCTTCTCCGGCAGTTTCCTTTTGTTGTGGCTAACGTACATTGTATATTTTCTACTTGTGCAAATTTCAGGTGACAGCTACTCAATAGGTTCCAATCCCAACGACCCCAAATTTATTCTTCAGGAAAGCGGGTACATGTTACAACTGTTAAGTTCATGCACAAATACGTGTATTTATGCAGTCACGCAGACAAAATTCAGAGGTCAATTGAAAGATTCGTTTAAATACTTCTCCAAGCTTATTATAAAATGTCATAAACAGTGATCCCGGCTCAATAATTAGATGTTACTTTAACAGTTCAGTGAATCAACACACAATTACATGAATCTGTAGCTCAGCAATTCTGAAATGTGTATCGGCACGATCCCCAAACTGTTAATTCATGCCAATGACAGACAAATCGACCTTTATCCCCGTGTTATATATTGATGGCACCCACTTGTGGAAGAGACGATTTGCCAGACTCAAAGGCTCAGCATAAGAGCTTTTCCTTATAAAATGGATTGTATGATGTATGTGTAAACTCTGAATGGGAAGATATCGATCGTCTCTGATAAAAATCAATATTATAGGCCAGGCCAGACGCCAGCAAAATAACTTAAGAAGGTATTCTGGATCCTAACCCCTTATGTTTAAGGCAGATTTGAAGTGGACATTGCAAGTGTGGTGCAGCTGGTCAAACCACTTGCCTTAAAGGAAAACAAAAATTACTAAAAGCTACAATGGAAACACGAGCAACACAAAACTATATTAACTTTACTATTGGAAACTTGACTGACCGAATGGACCAAATTAAGTAAGGAGTTGTCCAATTCCTGTAACATTCCATTAGCAGAGCCCTTGGCAAACATTAAATTCAAACGCAGATTCCTACAGACAGGAGCGATTTTAGATAGGCATGTCAGTCAGTAAACATCCGCTGAAGCTTGGAACATTTCGCTACGGCACCAGCTTCTAACTTTTCCAACCAAAACTAAGTACAAAAAAACCTAATTTGGGAGAATTGGCCACACCCCTAGCATTTTCAAAGTAGGCCTTTCAGGACATCTGCTATTGCGACCTCTCTTGAGAAACAAAGGGAAAAATAGCATTTTAAAGTTAGAGACTCCTTTATAAAAGAACCATCATTACACAAAGACAGCTTCATTATAATCATCTTAGTCTTACTTTGTTAGTACGCTAAAATACATATACACTACATTGAATATAACCATGAAAACCTGTACTACTACGTTCTATTTCTTTTTGCTTACCCCTTCCACTGAACACCTTCATTTTTTGTCATCAAGATCTTGACAATGTGTCGGCAATTACGCTTTCTCGTCCTACTACATATACAATCTTGACATTGAAATGCTTAAATAATAAGCTCAATTGAAAAAGTATGCATTTCTTGCCCTTATTTTTTTCCAAAAACATTTATGGGTTATGATCAGTATGTATGATTGTTTCAGACACATTGCTCGCAAAATAAATATTGAACTGCTGTGAATCCAATACCAAGCTCAAGGTGTCATTCTCAATTTCTGAATATTTCTACTAATGAATGTTCAATTTCCTGAAGAAATATCGAAAGTTCTTTTTATCTTCTCGTCGTCGTTCGGCAAGAGCACAGCATCAGCATGCAGATCCTCGCCTCATTAACTACTTTCAAAGGCTTTGTGTAATCCGGTGTGGCTAATACTGGAGCAGTGGGTACCACCGCTTTCACGCTGTGAAATGCCTTTTGACAGTTTGCTGTCTACTGAAACACTGTGCATTTTTTCAGTAATTCAGTGAATGGAGCAACCACATTGCTAAAATTCGTGTCTAATTTCCCGTAAAACACACCCTCTCCCAAGATTCGTAGTATTTCTCCCTTCATCGAACGTATGGGAAATTCCCCAGTCGCCTTTGTTTTCACATTTTATGGGGCCATCGCTCTGTATCTGTATACGTAAGCCAGAAGTGGGGCTTTGGCCCCATTCTTTATTCTTGGCCTGATTTATCACCAAGCCTGCCTCGCGATGTCGATCGAAAACTTCAAATAAATGCAGCAAATATTCCTTCTCTACGTGACAAAAAATAATCACCAGATCATCAATGCATAACACACAATTGGATAAATCAGAAATGAGTTTATTGCTGAGTCTTTGAACTGTGGCTGGCACGTATTTGATTCCAGCTGTCATGAATTTAAATTGATATAGTCTATTGAGTGTTGTGCAAGACGAAATGAAAGTTACTCTTCCTGTTAAATGTCCCTTCCAGTATGCTGTGAGTAAGTCCAACTTGGAAATATCCGTTGCTCATATCAGCTCGTCAGTGCATTTTCCAAACGAATATTATTCAGACTTTGAGATTACATTGACTTTGCGAGAGATTACACATTACCTCTTTGTACTGTCTATTTCTGACACGATTCCTAACGGTAAGCTCCAGGTACAGCAATTCACTTGCATCATGCCATCTTAGAGCATGCATTCTTTCTCTTCTCTTGCAAGCTTAGAAGGTGAATTTTACAAGGATGCTGTTTAATTGAAACAACATTTCCAATAACTACGTCATGCATATTAAGATTAGTACTTCCCAGCTTATTTACATATATCTGCCCATACAAAAGTGATAATTCTTTCAGGTCCTTTTGGTTTTCCACTTGGTGGTAACTCACTGCTTAATCCGTTGTTGTTTTTTTATTCATAAAATTCCTCATTTTCCAATTTAGTTTGATGAATGTGCAATTCAGAATGCTTTAAACTTGATTCTTCACTGTGTGTTGTAACCAGTAACACGAAGTCCTTTTGATTTCATACCAAGACCAATCACCTTTTGATCATATTCACCTGATACAGTTGGTGGGACTTATTTCTGTCCAGGATCCTTCTGCTATAGTTCATCTTACTCAACCGGTTTCTGATCTGACGAGGTGGACTTAACCTGGCTTTCGCAGTTGCACCGTCACTGGGAGTAACACAAAGACTTTGCTATCGTCAGCAATGTTGTGAGCTTTTGATTTCTTATTTGCTCCAGCTTTCATGGTGTGCTGCGATATTATTAAATGCTGTCTCGTCAGCCATTTAACTGTCATTTAAAAAAAATAACCTATATTCCGAAGACTTGGTCTCTGAATCGCGATTCATCAACTTCTCCTGAATCAACTTTTGCCGTAATCTGACATCGTGCCCAAAAACTAATTCAAACAGAGTGAATTTAATCAATTCATTTAGTGCACTTCTAATGACATAAAAACACAAGCCGAAATCCCTTAACCCAATCACCTGGATAATTTGGAGTATAAGCCCATCACATGGTCTTTAATGTCTGATGCCACTTTTCCTGCATTCCCTGCTATTCTGGATGGCGTGCACTGGATTTGAATTGTTCTGATGCGAAGGATTTCATAACTTCCTTGAATAATTTTGTTGTACATTTTCAGTCTTTACCTAATGGTAGCTCTGTGGGTCATGTATATCTGGTGAAAAATTGGAACAACCCCTTTACAATGCTTTCAGCTGAGGTAATGCAGGATAGAACGGCCTCTGCAAATCTACTCGAGGCGTCCATTATTGAGAACAGATACTGATGCCCACTATTTTTTAAGGTACGCATCCTCAGCAAACACTTCAGACCCTTGAGTTACATGTCAAGGATTGACATGTTCCCGCATCTCCTAAAACTGTAACTATTTGTTTTTTTACGAAGATCTGACATTTCCTTATTAACCAACTTCCCATTAGGTTGTACACTCTGCTGCTGCTTTTCTATCTGAAATTTGCTTTCCTTTATCATTTTAACAAAATTCCCGAACTGTACTCTTTTCCTAATCTGTCTTCGCAGAGCTTTTTCTCGCCCACCAAAAAAGTGACTTTATATTGTCCAATTTATTGCAGTAAAAACTCTGGAGCTTTTCAACTTCTCTCTACCCTGCATGGCTTTCCTTTAGATCCCTGTAGTAAGCAATTATTTTCACCAGGATCTACTTTCCCCTTACGATGTGAGGATTTGTGGTATCCCAACCTTCTATCCCTCTGGATTGAAATTCATGTTGGAAGCCAAACTTTGGTGTATGAACCATTTTATATTCATCAGTCATTCCAGTTGCTAATCATTTTAACTCTCTCTGCTTCCACCTGGTTCTCAAGAATCTCAAAATCTCAGATTTTGAGTGCGAGCAGCAGCTGAGGTTAAACGAACCCGGAAGACTGCAGCTACGGTAAGACAGTTTGTTTTAAAATCACCTACCGGTAGCGGGCAGCGGTGGTTTTTTTTCTTCACAGAAGGAGCGGGAGCAGCAGGGGGAAGTGACGACGACCAGAGGGGCAGCCGGGAAGGAAAGCAGTGAGAATATAAATCAGGAAGGCGGCTAATGCCGAGACTCTACAACTGTAGTGTCTCCCACCCGCCCTCCTCCTCTAACCTTGTTAATAAGGACTCTGGTTTGTTAAGGGAAATATTCTCTATTTCTTTATCAGTGACTGGTTAAAAATTTACTTTTTTGATTTATCTATTAATTGTTTTTTTTAGAAAAAGAATGCAGCAGAGAGGTTTCAGAAAGTATTTTAACTCAAATTTATAGAAAGTAATAAAGTAATTAACTAAGCAGAGATGGCTGGGCAGGTGATGTGCTGTAGCTATATGATGTGGGAGCTGGCTGATCCCATTGTGAACGGCAGTGACCACATCTGCAGCAAGTGTTGGTTGCTGGAAGAAGTCCGAATCAGAGTTGATGATCTGGAATCTGAGCTTCAAACACTGCGGCACATCTGGGAGGGGGAGAGTTACGTGGACGCTTTGTTTCAGGAGGCAGTCACACCTGGGAGGTTAAGTAATTCACATTCAGTGAGTGATCACGGACATCAGAGTGTGACTGTGAGTGAGGCATGTAGGGAGAACCTGAATTCAGGAGTGCAAGAGCCTCAGCCCTTGACCTTGTCCAACAGTTATGAGATTCTTGCTCCCTATACGGATGAGGAAAAGGGCAGTGGACGGGATGAGCCAGCTGACCACGGCACCATGGTACAGAAGTCCATTCAAGAGTGGGGAGCAAAAAGACAAGTAGTTGTTTTATAGTATTCTATAATTAGTGGGACAGATAGTATCCTATGCAAGCTGAATCGGGAGTCTCGCATGGTGTGTTGCCTGCCCGGTGCAAGGGTGTGGCACATCTCCGACCGGCTTGAAAGGATATTGGAGCAGGAGGGGAAGGATCCAGTTGTTGTGGTCCACGCTGGGACTAACAACATCGGCAAAGCTAGGGTGGAGGACCTGTTTGGGGATTACCAAGCACTAGGAAGGAAATTGAACTACAGGTCCTCAAGGGTCATAATCTCTAGATTACTGCCCGAGCCACGTGCCATTTGGCACAGGGATAAGAAAATTAGGAAAGTAAACACGTGGCTAAGGGATTGGTGTGGGAAAGAGGGATTGGCATCAGTTTTGGAACCGGGGGGATCTGTACCGTTGGGACGGTCTCCACCTGTACCGATCAGGTACCAATCTTCGAGCGAAGAGGATAAATAGGGTGGTCAGTAGGACATTAAACTTCTGAGTTGGTAGGAAGGGAAAGTGAAAGCGACAGGGAGTATGGAGTTAAATGGAAAGATAAGCAGCAGGATAGCATGTGTGCAGGCGGATTTAAACTTGAGGCAGATTAGGAATGCAACAAAAAGAAGGATAATTTAGGACATCTTACGACTTCCGATATCTCTAATGATAAGAAAGTTAGCATTAAGGCACTTTACCTGAATGCTCCTAGCATTCGTAACAAAGCAGATGAACTAATGGCACAGATTATCCTGAATAATTATGATGTGGTAGGCATTACATAGTCATGTTGCAGGGGGGTCAGGGCTGGCAATTAACATCCAAGGATTTTCAACTTATCGAAAAAACAAGGAGGTGGGCAGAGCGGACGGGGTGGCCTTGTTAGTTAAGAACAAAATTAAATCTATGGCACTGAATGACATAGCGTCGGATGATGTGGAGTCTGTGTGAGTGGAATTGAGGAACGACAAAGGCAAAAAAATCCATAATGTTAGTTATGTACAGACCTCCTAACAGTGGTCAGGACCAGGGGCGCAACATGTACCGGGAAATAGAGAAGGCATGTCAGAAAAGCAAGGTCCCGGTGATCATGGGGGACTTGAATATGAAGGTGGACTGGATAAATAATGTTGCCAGTGGATCCAAAGAAAGGGAATTCATGGAATGCTTACAGGATGGCTTTTTGGAACAGCTTGTCATGGAGCCCACAAGGGAGCAGGCTATTCTGGACCTAGTGCTATGTAATGAACCAGACTTTATTAAAAAAATCTTAAAGTAAGGGAACAGTTAGGAAGCAGCAAACATAATATGGTAGAGTTCAGTCTGCAGTTTGAAAGAGAGAAGACAAAATCGGGTGTAATGGTGTTACAGTTAAATAAAGGTAATTATGACGGCATGAGTGAGGAACTGACGAAAATAGACTGGAAGCAAACCCAAGCGGGGAAGACAGTAGAACAAAAATGACAGGGGTTTGTGGATATGATTGAGACACTGTACAGACGTACATCGCCAAGAAAAGAAAGATTATCTTGAGAAGGATGAGACAGCCATGCCTATCAAAGGAAGTCAGGAAATGTATTAAAGAAAAAGAGAGATCCTATAAATTGGCCAAGAGAACTTAATAAGTACTTTGCATCAATCTTCACAGTGGAAGACATAAATAATATCCCAACAATTAAAGGGAGTCAGGGGTCTGAGTTGAGTATGGTTGCCATTACAAAAGAGAAAGTGCTAGAAAAGCTAAAAGGTCTTAAAATTGATAACAGTCCTGGTCCCAATGGGCTACATCCAAGAGTTCTGAGGGAGGTGGCTGAGGAAATAGCAGAGGCGTTGGTTGAGATCTTTCAAAAGTCACTGGAGTCAGGGAAAGTCCCAGATGATTGGAAGATCGCTGTTGTCACCCCCTTGTTTAAAAAGGAACAAGACAAACGATGGAAAATTATAGGCCAATTAGCCTAACCTCGGTTGTTGGTAAAATTCTAGAATCCATCATTAAGGATGAGGTTTCTAAATTCTTGGAAGAGCAGGGTCGGATTAGAACAAGTCAACATGGATTTAGTAAGGGGAGGTCGTGCCTGACAAACCTGTTGGAATTCTTTGAAGAGGTGACAAGTAGGTTAGACCAGGGAAAACCAGTGGATGTGGTCTATCTAGACTTCCAAAAGGCCTTTGATAAGGTGCCACACGGGAGGCTGCTGAGCAAGGTGAGGACCCATGGTGTTCGAGGTGAGCTACTAGTATGGATTGAGGATTGGCTGTCTGACAGAAGGCAGAGAGTTGGGAGAAAGGGTTCTTTTTTGGAATGGCAGCCGGTGACAAGCGGTGTCCCGCAGGGTTCAGTGTTGGGGCCACAGCTGTTCACGTTATATATTAATGATCTGAATGAAGGGACTAGGGACATTCTAGCGAAGTTTGCCGAAGATACGAAGTTAGGTGGACAGGCAGGTAGTACTGAGGGAGTGGGGAGGCTGCAGAAGGATCTAGACAGGTTGGGAGAGAGGTCCAGGAAATGGCTGATGGAATTCAATGTGAGCAAATGCGAGGTCTTGCACTTTGGAAAAAAAAATACAAGCATGGACTACTTTCTAAACGGTGAGAAAATTCATAAAGCCAAAGTACAAAGGGATCTGGGAGTGCTAGTCGAGGATTCTCTCATGGTAAACATGCAGGTTGAGTCCGTGATTAAAAAAGCGAATGCAATGTTGTCATTTATCTCAAGAGGGTTGGAATATAAAAGCACCGTTGTGCTACTGAGACTTTATAAAACTCCGGTTAGGCCCCATTTGGAGTACTGTGTCCAGTTTTGGTCCCCACACCTCAGGAAGGATATACTGGCACTGGAGTGTGTCCAGCGGAGATTCACACAGATGATCCCTGGAATAGTAGGTCTAACATATGAGGAACGGCTGAGGATCCTGGGATTGTATTCATTGGAGTTTAGAAGATCAAGGAGAGATCGAATAGAAACTTACAAGATAATACATGGCTTGGAAAGGGTGGACGTGAGGAAATTATTTCCATTAGGCGAGGAAAATAGGACCCGTGGACACTGCCTTAGAATTAAAGGGGATAAATTCAGAACAGAAATGCGGAGACATTTCTTCAGCCAGAGAGTGGTGGGCCTGTGGAATTCATTGCCGCGGAGTGCAGTGGGAGGCCGAGACACTAAATGTCTTCAAGGCAGAGATTGATAAATTCTTGATGTCACAAGGAATTAAGGGCTACAGGGGGAATGCGGGTAAGTGGAGTTGAAATGTCCATCAGCCATGATAGTGGCAGAATGGACTCGATGGGCCGAATGGCCTTACTTCCACTCCTATGACTTATGGTCTAACCACTGAAAATTATCGTCTAAGCACGTCATATGATTGACCTATTTTTAATGCCCTTATCCACTTTTCAAAATTACTGCGTTTGAACCTTTCAAACGCAATGTAAGCTTGACCAGGGTCACTGGTTAGACTATTTAAACATTGTCTGTGGTCCTCTGACACATGGTCCTATGCACTTAAGATGGTTTTCTTCACGTCCTCACGTCCCCAGATACCTCCACGGACCGTGATGCAAACACCTCACTAGCGTGACCTGACAGCTTTGTTTGGATCAACAGAATCCATGTGGTCTCTGGTCACTTCAGTTATTTAGCCACCTTCTGTAATGAGACGAAAAAGTATTCTACGTCCCATCTCTTACATTTGTACCATGTTTGGCATTTTGAAACAGATCGCTACCAGAAATTTGATTGCGATGTGTTTGGCCACCTTTACTACCTTCTTCACTAAGCCTATCTTTTACATTCATCTCCTTTCTTTTAGGTCGACATTCCAATGAAAGTGCATTTTTCTGATTTTAAACCTCCCTCTGTCGCTTTCTCCTCTCTCATTTTCCCCTTCTTCTGTTTTTCTTCCTTTCTTTGCTCTCTTTCTCTAGTTCTTCTCCGCGGGCCTTTCTCTACTTCACTTTTTTTTGTTTCAGGAAAGCGATACTATGCATTTCCTTCTATTTTTCCTGGAAAACTCATCATTCTTCTCCTGCCTCTGCTTTTCTACGTCATTCAAACTCTTTGATTTTCTTTCCATGTTTAAGCTGCGTCATCTGCAATTGAATTCTAGCTATTTCTAAATATTCTGATATTATTTCCATCAAATTTAACTGCCAAGCTGTTGCTGTAATTAGCTCGTTGTTCCTCACAGATGAAGACACCTCCAACTCCAGCTTGTCTGCCATTTCCAGCAGGTTTGACTTGCTCTTTTTTTCAAAACATCCAAAGTCACTTCTTCCACCACCAGTAAACCCCAAGTGACTGAACAATGGTTTATTACACCGAGTGATTTTTAAACCAACAAAATTTAAACCCGAAACTAAAGGCATTAAAATACACCATTCGTTGGCTTTAAGTCCCACAACCCTAACACAAATTGGAATTATTGAATTAATCACGAAAAGAGCCCCCAATCCGTTGTGATCCAGGACAAAACTTGCCAAAAACATTTTGAGAAGGAAACCGTGATCTTAAATTCTTATTATTTTAAAGGCTGATATAAATGCATATTCCACGTGTGATGCAGCTGTACAAAACGTTCGCCTTTGAGCAAAAGGGAATTTATTTAAACAGTCCAGTTGAAACACACATAAAAGAAAGCGGAGTTTAAAATAACTTACCTAATGGAAACTTAACTGAACAAATCTCGTTCCTCAAACATTCAATAAAAAAAACACTCCTTGGCAAAGTGTAAACTCAAACGCAGGTTCTTACAGGCAGGAGACATTTCAGAGAGAAAAGTCATTCGGGAACTACCTGTTGTAGCTTGAAATCTTTCTTGACGGCAACAGTGTCTGCTCCAGTAAAAGCAAAAGTTTCTCAGTGTCACAAGCAAACCAAAGGAGAAAAAAATCCTCAACTGGGAGAATTGGGTACTCCACTGCCTTTGACAACGTAGAAGTGTCAGCGCCTCTGCAATGACAACCTCTCTTGAAAGCAATATGTCAAAATATCCTTTGTGAAAGTGAAAACATCGTCATATTAGTGACAAACAATAAGATGATATTGTTGTTATATTTGCATAAATTAATACATGCACACTACGACTGTTGCTTATGCAAAACACGAAAGAAAGGTCATAGTTCTAGTAAAAATTTAGTTTGCACTTCCTGGTGTCTTCATATCTCTGCAAAATGGGAGAAAGGGTCTAGATTTCATTTCATACGTATTTTTCAAACACCATGTGTTGTTATCAACATTACATTACCATTGATGTAATATTCGCTCGTGCATAGTACAATCCCAAAAAGAAATCAACAAGAAGACATTTCCATAAATTGGGACATTTTGCTGTCTTTGCCCTGAAATGTATTCATCTGCTGTGAAACCTACAATTTGAGCTGAAAAGTGACAGGAGCAGGCCACTGATTCTGTATGAAAAAGTTGATAATCTCGTGTTATTGCAGCGGAGCAGTACGCTCCAAACGGAGATACTCTGCTCTTCTTGTTCCCTTCTCTTTTGTCTCCAGTTGCTCCCTCACGCATGTCAATCTGGCCTCTCTCCAGCACATGGCGGGCCCCGGCCTGGTATCCATGCGACTCCCAGCCTGTTGTCTTAGTGCTATGTTGACTGGTCTCTCGGCGGTTCATGGTTGAACCTGGCCTGGTCTCCCGGCGGCTCGTGGTGAGTTCCGGTCTCGACCCGTGACTGGTCTTAGTGGTTCCACACCTGGTATCCCGGTGGTACATCGGGCTGGTCTCTCTCCAGTTCATGGTGGTGTCTCCCTTACGCGTGCAAATGGGTCCTGCTCGGGCATGTTGCTGAGACACAGGGGGTGATCCGACTGGTGGCAGTTTCAACAGGAGTTGATAGTATCTGTGGCAATGGCATCCACAACAGACAGCAGAATGAGATAACCAGAGGACTCATCAAAGTCTGTTGAACGTTTAATTTGTTCATCTGATATCCTCATCTAATCTATGAAAATCTTTGATGTGAAGTATTCCAAGTTTGTTTATTTTTGTCATATTCTATCAAGTAATATTTCACTTTTTAAATCTACTTTGGACCGAAGCTTTCTCTTTAACCCAGGTAGATTGTCTGTTCAGATGAGGCCTTGCATGGGAACGAGACACAATATTCACTGTATTGCTTATGTCTTTGCTTGATTACACATGACAAAAAAAATAAAAATAAAATAGCCGATGTTTCGGCACTGAATAGAAAAGGGGTTGTTTTGCGACAATAAATATGACATGGCCATGCAAGATTTAGATAACGGAATAAGTTATGACAGTGATACAACAGTTAAAATTACTGTAACATAAACACAAGGTTCTTGCGCTCAAAGCTTTTTAACAGAGTGACTTCAGCCCCTCAGTCATAGAGTGAAAGGGCATCAGGGAAGGCGGGAAGTGGAGTTGCCAGCACAGCCAGTCCATCCATGATCTTATCAAATTTTGGAACGGATATGTGAGCAGGACGACTTTCATTGGTTTTATCTCAAGCAGTTGTGCTTTAATTCGAGTACACAGTTTTACACGATCGAACGGTAATTTTGCCGAATGTGCTCCGGAAAAAAAATCAAACCACTTCATTCCACATTGAAACTACATGATAAACGTTTGCTAGCGTTGGTAGAACTGTGGGTTTGAGATAATAATTAGATCAGCAACGATTTTAAGGAACAAAAGTGCAAGCTGGCGTTATATCGTGTTAAACTCGCTCAATTACATATGTTTATGAAGCACTTTATTTTAATTCACCCAAATACTGCTGTATCCCTTTTCAAGTTATTAATGGATTCAATGTCCACACCGTTTCACCCTTTCTGTACAAGTTATTTTTCCCTCATCTCCAGGCGTTTAATTTTTTTTCCCACTGCACACTGGCTGTGATCAGCCAGATCCGAGTAACTCCTCTGACATGATTCTGATCTTCAAGTTATGCATTTTTCAAAATACACCCGTACGACTGCTGTGGAGCCATGTTGCCAGGGAACCAGTTTTCGGCAGATCCTCGTAGGGGAACTGCTTCTCTAAAAGTAACTGTTAAGGTGACAGTACGGATCAAACAAAATAGAATAGGAAGAGGAAGGAAAGCACTCCACCTCCCACAGTGCCCAACTGTCCCTCAAAGCATTCGTGGATATCGCATCTTCACTCTCCAAGGACACACTGTCCTGCCTTCTATCAGTGATTTTCTAACTATGACTGCTGGCATTCGAATAGAAGTATTCGCCATCTACTCTGTTGAAAGTTTGAATGATTTTTAAATGTGGATTTGTGTATCCGGGAGTGTATGTATATATGCGGAGAACTCCTTATACTCTGAAATAACAACTACAACACAACTCGATTCATATAGAACACAAATAAGATGCAGAGCAAAGCGACTTCCAAATTGTACAGTCAAAATTTCCCAGAGCACATCGGCACAACGTAATTCATAGTAATGCTTCTTCTTCTCTATTTCCCATTCGCACTTCCAGGTGTGGCCGGACGAGCAGTCCAATATAGAGTTTTTGATGAATTTCGTGAAAAATGGACATGGACTAAAATATGTGGGGCAACTAAGGCGAGCCTTGATCAAAGTGACTAATTTATTAAACATGCTGCAGAATCCAGACCAGTTGCACCTACCAGCAGGAAGTTTGTTAGTTAGGTGCCATTTTCTCATGTGACATCCGCATCAGTTTAGTTGCCATTGTGCTTTGATTGAAGATGGTTGGTCCTGTAGTCAACACCTTTATTTTTCTGATCTATCATGCTTGTGTTCAGGATCAAAAGGAGGAACTGTGGTTGGACCGGCTGCTCAGAATTATAAACTCTATTATGGATTTGGTGATAAACGGGCAATTACTAAATCATGCTAGACAACTAAGGCGAGCCTTGACCAAACCAACTCTGCTATTATACATGCTGCATAATGCAGTTAAGCTGCAGCTACCAACAGACAGTTTTCAATCTACCCGAGAGTTGCAGATTTAGCATACACACCAGAATCTGGGTTCGAATGGAATCAATGGAATGTCATTGTCAGGCCGAATGTACATCAATGCTTGTAATAGACATAGGGGCGCAGCACACTCTTATGCGAAGGAAACTACGTGCACCTAGCACCTACAGTAATGGGCACAAAAGGACCAGTGTGCCATCAAAAAGCCGATGTTTTTTTGAGTCCAATTAACCAGGTTGATCGAGCCTCATTGATTCATTGGCGATGGTGAAGACTTTCCTAAAAGAGCGCAACGACCATGGAGTATAAGAATTGGGAGCAATCAATGGTCGGGGCAGTAAATTGGGAATAACCACCGAGGAGAAATGGCACCTGAGTTCTTTGGCAGAACACCAAACACAATCACGAAGTGGCGCAAGTCCAAGTTTTAATGTGGTGGTATGTGATCATAGAATTCTTGCAGTGTGGAAAGAAGACATTCAGCCCAACAAGTCCACACCAACATTTTGAAGAGTATTCCACCCCGACCCGTTTTGCTTCCCAATTATTGTATATTTCCCACGACTAACGTATCTAACCGACACAACCCTGAACACAATGAAGAGTTTAGAGTATATTAAATTCCCGACAGTGTGGAAATAGTCCCTTTGGGCCAACCAGTCCACGCCGACTCTCCAAAGAGTAACCCACCCAGACCCATTTCCCTTTTACTAATGCACGTAGCACTGTGGGCAATTTAGCATGGCCAATTCACCTGACCTGCGACTGAATTCGAAATAAACAAGGAATTAGTAAGGCCAATGGAATTTTGCCCTTCATTGTAAAAGGGATTGAGTTTAAAAGCAGAGAGATAATATCGCAGCTGTACAAGGTGCTGGTGATTACTTGAGAAAGGATGTACTGGAATTGGATGGGATGCAGAAGAGGTTTACTCGCTCGTTTCCGAAGTTGAGGGTGTTGGCTTATGAGGAGACACTGCGTAGATTTGGATTATACTCATTGGAATTCAGAATAATGAGGGGCCATCTTAAGTTGTTCATAGTCCACGGAAAGATCAGCCATGTACTTATTCAATGGCGTGGCAGGCTTGAAGGTACGGACTGTCAACTCTTGCTCCTGATTATTAAGTTCTTAAGTTCTTGCAAAGTCTCAAACTAAATTAGAGTTATTGAAGTGCCTGCATTTTGCTCATGCGAATGCACTCATTTTGGAAATGCAGCAAGTAAATTGCTCGTGCCACGCTTCCACAACCAGA